>NC_090226.1:18252500-18525000 GCF_024489055.1 Chanodichthys erythropterus
CATACATACATACATCATCCATCCATGCATCACATACATACATACATATATGCATCCATCCATCCATACATACATGCATCCATACATTGTCAAGATGGCAATAATACATAAATTATTAAAATAGTTTGTTTCTATTATAAAGAATGTTCAAAACATAGACAAAGACAATACAATTTATGTTAATTTTTAAATTCTAGTTCTATTCTAGTCACTCTAATGCTAATTTGTAATAAAATTAGGAAAATGCAAAACGAGCATTTTAAAAGTGGTCTCAGACTTTTGGAGTACACTGCAGTTAAATGTGGACTTGCACTTGTATATCAAGTGCTTTCCTGATAATGAAGTATACGAAGTGCCTCAAAAACTTTTACAGAAACTTTCCACTGAAAACTTTTACTGCAATCCAACAGCCGTGTCAAACAGGTGTATCTCATAACCCTGCCGTCAAGTCCTGGTCCATGGCCCTCAGATAGATCTCACAGCAGCCATTTCCCCTAAACGCTCTCATTACTTACATCCACTAGATATTTCAGACACTTCCAGTTGTAAAATTCTCCATTACACGGGTCAAGCAGGGGCAATGAGAGATGAATAACTGTCTGATCATCTGTAAAGCCTCAACTAGAATAGTTCCCTCCTGCTAAAATATCTGTCATCACTTTGATTACATTTTAGAGGAGACTTATTCACAGGGACAAGTGTGGCTGCTTCTTTTTCATTTTTTAAGAGGCCTGTTTTTCCCAGGATGAGACTCCTGCCTCTGCACATTTATTCAGCAGTCCATTGCAAAAATGAGAAGAGAGCGCAAATGAAAACCTGAAAGACGACAAAAAGGAGGGGGGAAGAAAACACTCAGGTCAGTATCTCATCTCGCAGAGATTAAAAACTCATCTCTCAGACTGGTGCGGCGTTATTTAGGCTGATTTGCGAAGCTCTCCATGCAAATTGCGAGGTGATTAGTTGTCGTGTTGGGTTGGTGGAACAGCGGAGGGGTTAGGACACTTTGTCCCCCCCACCCCCAGTCCAATTACAGCTGCCTGTAGCACGGGATGACGGCCCGTCTGCACGGCCATGTCATTAAGTAGAAAGCGGAGAGCCCTTCCTCACACACATGCGGATCTGCTGAGACAAAGTGAAAGAATTACATGACTATCATCTCTGTGTTTTCCATCCTGTGTGTGCCCATGCCATCCTCTTTCACTCAAGATTTAATGAAGAGTAAAGCAGGAAACACATCCACACACTAGGCACTGGATACTTATAATTACACTACAGAAAAGCTTAAGAGATATACAGCGGCTGGACAATGAAACTGAAACACTGGACATTACAGTGTTGGAGGTTTCACGCCTATGGCCAATCTTCACTGACTACGCATTCCATCAGTAAGAGCAGAGAGTGAAGGTCGAGCAATAGCACAGCTGCACATAAAATATTGCAATCCACACAACATAATGGGACACATATCAGAGTTCAAAAGAGGACAAATTGTTGTTGCGCGTCTCGCTGGCTCATCTGTGACCAGGACAGCAAGTTTTTGGGTATTTAGGGTAATGTTGGCATACCTCCATGAAGGGCAGACCACATCCAACAGGAGTAACTGTTGATGCAAGAGGAAGTTGTCTGAAAGGGATGTCCGGGTACTAACCCGGATAGTATCCAAAAAACAAAACCAAAGCAGTGCAACTCACTACAGAATTAAATGCGCACCTCAAGTCTCCTCTTTCCACCAAAACTGTTTGTCGGGGAGTCAATATTCATGGTCGGGCTGCTATAGCCAAGCCGTTGATCACTCATGCCAGTGCCAAATGTCAGTTTCACTGGTTTTGGGGCTGTGGATAATGTGAAACAAGTGTTGTTCTCTGATGTGTCAACCTTCACTGTCTTTCCCACATCCATGGACGAACCATCCGTGGAGAAAACCCAGTAAGGCACAACACCCCAACTGTTTCGAGCCCAGAGTGAACCACGGGGATGGATCAGTGATGGTTTGGGCTGCAATATCATTGCATTCCCTACTGTGCTTGAAGAGCGCGTCACTGCCAAGGACTACCGAACCATTCTGGAGGACCATGTGCACCTAATGGTTGAAACATTGTATCCTGAAGGGGGTGTCATGCAACAGCATGATAATGCACCAAGAAAATTTTTGACAGAATGGTTTGATGAACACGAAAGTGAAGTTGAACATCTATTATGAGCTGCACAGTCACCAGATGTAAATATTTTTGAGCCACTTTGGGGTGTTTTTGAGGAACGTGTCAGAAAACATTTTCCTCCACCAGCATCACATTGTCACACACTTCCACTGGCTCAAAATCCCTCTGGCCACTGTGAAGGACTTGTATCTGTCATTCCCAAGACAAATTGATGCTGTATTGGCCACAAAAAGAGGCCCTGCACCATACTAATGAATTATTGTGGTCCAAAACCAAGTGTTTCAGTTTCATTGTCCAATCCCTGTACGTATAACAATAAGCTCTTTGACAGAAAAAAACACAAAAATAACCTAAATTATTTGGTGATCTTTGAAAAAAAATATATGATTTAGAACTTTTTAGAATGCTACTTCACCACAAAATTAGGAATTCTTTCATCATTTAAAGGTACAATATGTAAAATTTTTGCAGTAAAATATCCAAAAACCACTAGGCTAGTGTTATATATTTTGTCCAGCTGATTACTAACAATATCTCTAATGTTTTCAACTACTTGTAAATCATGAGAAAATTCCCATTCTAAACAGTGACACGGGGCAGTGTAGTCGCCTGTCAATGACGTCAGTTACCTTTGTTACCGCCTTTACTGACGTGGAAACCACATGACAACAGTGCCGTGGACAAATGCGGAAGTAGAGTCTAGCGTCCAGCAAACCACTAGCTTGCTTCAAGCAGTTCCTTATTTACTTCTTGCACGTTTTATGGTGGATTGTGTTACTTATTTATGGAACATAATTACTGTTTACCATCTGCCGCTTGTTCTGTCGACAAGGACAGCTCCCGTAAACTCATGACCGGAAAAGCGGAAGCGGCGCCGGCGACTGTGTCATAATAAAAGTCCCGCTGCTCGTGAGGCGTGTGTTGCAACGTTCCCGCAACACTCGCTCCTGCTCTGCTTCATACTATAGTAACGTTAATAATCGCATCCACGAACATGAGTTCTTCCAGACTCCAATCCCTATTCTTTTGCACCGTCCGTTGAGATGGAGTTTCCGCTCTAAAACTTGGCGTCATCAAACTACGCCTTTGTTTTGAATAGGCTTCTAGCGACCTCTAGCGGAAAAAAATATCACAAATTGTACCTTTAATCTTTTGCATACTGAGAGGAACACAAAAGGAGATGTTTAGCAAAGTGTCCAAGCTGCTCTTTTCTCAACATGTTCTCCAACCAATACGCCTATATAGGTCGTTTGTCACTTCCCTGAAATATGACCCATAGGAGCGTTTGCTGAAGTTGCGCCTCTATCGACAACAGGACACTTTCATTTTAATGCATGGTTCCCTTTTATCCGCGTCATATTTTGGGTTTCGGGTAGCTCAGTTGGCAGAGCATTTTATGCAATCATGTGATCATGCAATCATGGGTTCGATCACAGGGAACGCATGTGCTCAAAAGTGTATATGCACTATAAATCACTAAGGGTAGGTTTAGGGTTGGGGTAGGTGTAGTCGTTAATAAAAAAAAGTTTTTCTAAACGGAAATAGGACAAATGGTGTAAAAAGTCCACACATTGCATTTAAATGAACACGCATTTTGATTGGTAACGACAGTCATACGTCATTTCATGATGACAGTAACACGACACTGCCATTATTTTTATGCCAGCTAGAGGGTGCATGACTTTAAAACATAAATATAGGTCACAATAAGGTGCTTGAAAAACGACTTATAGGGACTTTTTTTTTTTTTTTGTATTTTCCATACAATGAAAGTGAATGGTGACCACAGCTATCAAGTAAGATTTTCTGTGAATAATAACCTAAAACTTTTTATATGGCTTCAGAAAATATGTAATATAGCAAATGGACCTTTTTTTATGGCGCATTTATGGTCACTGTCCGCTTTTATTCATCATACAAAACATCAAACGACAAAACTTAAAGAGACAGATTTTTTGATGCACTATTCCTTGAAATACTCACACACCTAAACCAGATGAATATGCAATATTATGCCTTTAAAAATAAAAGCTGATTATATAGCTGATGATCACTAGCATGTCCTTTTGAAATTAACATCTCAGACTGGTTTAAGCATATTTATTGGTTTAAAAACTCTATATCAAACAGTTCAACAGAAAATCTCAGACTGATCGCTTTACTTATTGCTGAGTAATCAATTAATAGATTGTTGGTTGCTGTTTAGAGAAGGTCATTCTGATTGACAAACACAGGTGACAATCCTATGTAAGCAGATCCATATCACATTATGCTGACGATGTGCTCTTACATATGAAAAATTCAGAAATCTGTCTGCACATACCATTTCTTACTACCCTGCCATCTTCACTTTGTTTTGCTGAATAAACATAACCAGAGCTGATCCTGGAACAACATTCCTGTCTGAAAATGTAATATAACCATACCCATGTTATCCCTAAAATCATGAAATCATGTTCACCCACCTGGTTTTCCTCAACAAAAACAATAGGATTTTTCCAGAGGCTTTTGGATTATTGCAGAAAATGAGCTCTGTGACCAACAAAAGATTATGGTTCTTACACATATTGTGGTAATCTTCACAAATGAAACACAAATAAATACAATTACCTAAAGTAAAATGCTAAACATGAGCTATAAACACTACACCAGCTAATGTTATGCGAGCTTAAGCCCAAAGACGTGCCATTTACAACAATGCTTTTGCATCATTGCAGTATACCCACTTACATGAATACCATGAGATTCATTTTACAAATGCAAGCAACTGATCCTGAGACAGTGATCATTTATTTTTCAGGGGGGTTACTTGCCCAGTTAAAGCAAATTATCTCCCCCAACATTTGAGAAGATGTTAAATGAGTCTGCGGCTTCTCTTTGAGAGGGAAACGCTGGGGAATGGATGCGAATATGATGTAATAGCGCTCTGAAATTCTAATGGTTTCACAAATCATTAAAACATTCTGCCCGATCCCTTTTTAATGAACGCCCACAGTCGTGGAGTAGCTGAGATGAGAGACGAGATGAGATTCTATATTCATGCTGGGTTGTTGTCTCATTAACCTTAAATTATGCAAGCTAATGCAGTTCAAACTACCCATCATGAAAAGGCACTTTCTTCTCTTTTAAAATGGGCGAGGAAAAGTCCTTTCAAGTTGGACTTGATCTCCGAGGGTCATGTCTGTTTTTCTATTTAAAGCTGCATTCTGTGAGTTTCTCACTTTTAATGAGTCTGCTGCACTGGATCGCTGCCACAGAGGTGCAGCTCGTGAAATACACACAGTTTGCTCTATATAATAACAATATTTACAGGTCACTATCACGCTCGCAAGGTTATATGAACAGATTATTCCCTCATCCGTTTCCGACCATTGATAACCCAACTCCAATTAGTAGCTTAAGCCATCATGCTATAGTAATTGCCTGGGGCTTTTCCTTTAATAACTAAGAATATTTATCTCCTTTCTTATCGGTAGCTTGACTGGATCAATATGGATTAGTATTTCACACAGAATCAGATGTCTCCCTCGGTAATTTACAAGGGTGAAACCTACAAGGATTATTTTTTCGAGAGCGGGATTAATTACACTCTGCATGTTTGCTTATTGTATTTTTGTCAGATTTAAAATTAGATACAGTAGCATCACAACCGTTCAATCTGACATGTTGAAAGAGCTGGAAAAAGTCACCTGGTTATTGTTTTCTGTTAATGTAGATCCTGTTGTACACTATTGTCTTTCAATGACAGAAAAGTTGTAAAAAAAATCACCACCTATAGAGTCACCTAACCTTGTTCTATCTATCTAATAAAAAGTTGTCAAGTTTAGCAAGTTTAGTAGTATCAAAGAAAATTCTTAGGGATGTGCTGGGAAACCCCAGGTATCTTAATCCCTTCACTCCGCATGTGTTAAAGCAAGTAGCACTGAAAATGTGCTATGCCTCTGGGCGCCTAAAGGTGCCAAAGATTCTGCTACTTATTTTCCATCTGTCAACAGTTTTTGGATGACTAAAGATATATGCTATTTATCAGTAGACAACCTTTGGAAGACTTTTCGACAACTTGCTGGATATGTGTCTTGAAATGTGTCAGCTTTCTAAAGCTTATATATGTTGGTTACTCATGAGCAGCAATCTTTTTATTTTTGGGTGTGCCATTTATACACCTTCTGCCAAAATGGACGGTGTAAGAGAAGGGTTTAATTCATGACACTTGAATACATATTGAATACATTAAGGTTGAATACACACTCTAAAAACTGCTGGGTTAAATATGGACAAAACCAAGAATTGGGTTGTTTTTACCCAGCCATTTTTTTCAACCAATTTTGGATTTATTTTTTTAGCCAGCAATATATTAATATAGTAAAAGGCATGTTTTTGCTCACCCCCAAATAGGGGCAAATTTGTGGGGTATTTTAAGCTGAAACTTGACCATACCAGAGACTTATATTACATCATGTGAAAGAGGGCATAATAGGTGCACTTTAACCCAACCTGCTGGGTTTGTCCATATTTTACCCAGCTTGGGTTTTTTTAACCCAGCATTTTTTAGAGTGCATTTAAACATCCAAATATATGATATCCATATTTTGTAATAAACTGAAAATATATTGTATCCTTGTACAAAAATCAACAAATTTAAATGAATAGTTTTCTTTATTTCTAATGTTTGCATTGCTTCATTGAAGTTATTTTAATCATCAACGCCATCTTGTAAGTTGTACCTTTTGTCTGATTTCCAAATACTTTTTTGCTTGGTTCATGGCTTATAACACTTTTTTTTTTTTTATCCCTATGGGAAAAATACTCCTGGAACCAATGGTGTTGAAAAAGTGGTTCTTGAAGCAGCCCAAGCCACTTTATAACTAGCAATGATGGCCTGAACCAAGGAGGCTTATCTGCATCTGTTTAACTATCAACAGCAGCTTTGAATCCGTAGTAGAAAAAGTAGTTCCACATACAATAGCATTTTTAACACACTCTGTGGTTGTTCCTTAGATATTTAAGTAGTGCTGTCAAAGTGTTGCATATGAATATCACACTCACAGATGTGCAATATGGCTCTATTTCAGAACAGCTGTGATTACCTGCATCTGAATCACAGCTGAGCTGATATAGAGCCATATCGCACATCTGCAAGGGTGTGATATTGCATATATACATGGATCAGGCATAACATTATGACCACCTTCCTAATATTGTGTTGGTCCCCTTTTTGCTGCCAAACAGCCTTGACCCATTGACATGGACTCCACTAGACCCCTGAAGGTGTGCTGTGGTATCTGGCACCAAGATGTTACCAGCAGATCCTTTAAGTCCTGGACGTTGCGAGGTGGGGCCTCCATGGATCGGACTCGTTTGTTCAGCACATCCCATAGATGCTGGATTGGATTGAGATCTGGGGAATTTGGAGGTCAAGTCAACACCTCAAACTCATTGTTGTGCTCCTCAAACCATTCCTGAACCATTTTTGCTTTGTGGCAGGGTGCATTATCCTGCTGAAAGAGGCCACAGCCACCAGGGAATACCATGAAAGGGTGTACATGGTCTGCAACAATGCTTAAGTAGGTGGTACGTGTCAAAGTAACATCCACATGGATGGCAGGACCCAAGGTTTCCCAGCAGAACATTGCACAAAGTGCATCCTGGTGCAATGTGTTGGTGCTTTCGGGGGACTTTGGGGGCTCAAGCCCCTGCCCCTTTTTCGAAATTAATCAAAAGCGCCCCTCTCAGACAAATAGCAATGAATAGTCGCATTAATGGTAAGTATAGTGTTCAAATCATTTAGCGTATTTATGTATATTGATACACTGTTTACTATTTGATGAAACTATCATAGTGAAGCTCAAGTGCCACCTACAGGCCTATTATGTGAAGTGTAGGCTGGCGAAATGGTGACGTGAAAGGACTTTATTGTGTTACCGTTTTTGATTATAATGCAGCATTATGAAAAATGTTTATTTGTTCAAAAACAGCAATATTGTGAAATATTATTACAATTTAAATTAACAGTTTTCTATTTTAATATACTTTAAAATATAATTTATTCCTATAATTTATGCTGGGTGTTTTTAACGTTTTATTTGTTAAAAAATCCTGGGGAAAAAGTATCACAGGTTATAAAACATTAAGCAGCACAACTGTTTCCAACATTGATAATAAATCAGCATAATAGAATGATTTCTGAAGGATCATGTGACACTGAAGACTGGAGTAATGATGCTAAAAAATGCAGTTTTGCTTCACAGAAATAAATTATATTTTGAAGTATGTTAAAATAGAAAACCATCATTTTAACTGTAAGAATATTTCACAATATTACTGTTTTTTCTGTATTTTTGATCAAATAAATACGGAAGAGGATAAGGGCCAAGCAATAATAAAAAAATAAAACCATCTCGAGATTAAAGTTAAATTACGAGAAAAAAACTCGTTAAATTTCGAGAAAAAAGTCGAGATAAAATGTTGAGAATAAACTCATTAAATTATGAGAAAAAAGTTGTTAAATTACGAGAACAAATTCGTTAAATTATGAGAAAAATGTTGTTAAATTTCGAGAAAAAAATTCAAGATAAAATGTTGAGAATAATGTCATTAAATTAGCGTATTTATTCTCGTAATTTAACAACTTTTTTCTCATAATTTAATGACTTTATTCTCAACATTTTATCTTGACTTTTTTCTCAAAATTTAACGACATTTTTCTCATAATTTAACAAATTTGTTCTCGTAATTTAACGACTTTTTTCTCATAATTTAATGACTTTATTCTCAACATTTTATCTCGACATTTTTCTCTAAATTTAATGACTTTTTTTCTCGTAATTTAACGTGTTTATTCTCAACATTTTATCTTGACTTTTTTTCTTGAAATTTAAAGATTTTTTTCTTGTAATTTAATGAGTTTAAGCTGCATTCATGTCACCTCGTATTTACCGGAATCTTGAAATGACAACACGTGACGTAATATTCTAAGCTGTTCCCGTCCTTTTGGTCCTTGAACTGGGAATTATGCGTTTCCATGGCACCACTATCAACGCCTAATAAATCAATCTACAGCGGTCAGGTGGTACAGCGGCCACGTGGTACATCTGGGAGCTTTAAGAAAACTCCCAGCTTACAAGCTGTAATTACGAGCTCTACGAGGACGTGAATGCTTTTTACAAGCAGGAAATCTTGTGACTACAGGAATTACGAGGCCGCGTGAACGCACCTTTATTCTCAACATTTTATCTTGACCTTTTTCTCGAAATGTAACGAGTTTAATCTCGAGATGGTTTTATTTTTTTATTATTGCTTGGCCCTAATCCTCTTCCTTGCAAAAACATAAAATAGTAATGTATCCAAACTTTTTTTGTATCAATTTTTTTTTTTTTTTTTTTTACATTGCCCCTTTTTTTTACATTTGAGTCCCTGCCCTGAGAAACTCTCTGCACATTCCTGCATCACAGGAATACATTACATTTTAAAATATATAAAAAAATTGTATTTTAAATTGAAATAATATTTCGCAGTATTGCTGTTTTTACTGTGTTTTTCATCAAATAAATGTATCTTGGTGAGCATAAGAGACTTCTTTGCAATACTCCTCCTACAACAGCTGCCGTGTTCACTCTAGTGCAACGCTGTGTTTTAACATTCTGTCGTCTCTCTCTCTCTCTCTCTCTCTCTCTCCCCTCAACCTCCCTCTGGCTCATTCGCTCACTTTGTCATGCCCCGCTATTCCATAGATGACGATACATCAAATATTTATAAAAAACAACCTCTGAACACAGTCATTAGTGTCAAGGTTTAATATGGCACTAATTCAGCAATTCCCACCTCACTGGCAGCTTATTCCAAAGTAGGAGAGGGAAGTATGCCAGCGAGCTCTGCTTTCCAAACCCTAACTGCCAAGGGCAGAGCATCCAAATTGCACGCTACACACCCTACCTTGCAAAAACCATTTGGATTTCTCCCCCTTTCCTTCTGCCAATTCTGTTTGATGTGATGATCCTATTTTTTTTTTTTCCTATCCTAAGTCAGTAAGATGTTAAACTCTTCAGTTTCCACTGACAAGTATACAAGAACCTCTAGGGTGATCTCATTTGTATTCATACTTAAAGTCACCATGAAATCAAAATAATCAATCTTTTTTTTTTTTTATGAAATGCTTTCAAAATATCTAAATTATTGTAAAAAATATCTAAAATTAATTTTACATAAAATATTTAAATGCTGTCAAGCATTTATGCTAATATATGTGTTCTAGCACCACACTTTCAAATAGGCTCTACTTACAAATACCAATGAGATCACATCTAAACGCCATCGCATGGTCTCAGAAGAGGCAGCTAAAACTTCTTAAACTGTGAGCCTGCAGCATTTCAGGTTATTAATTACTAGCCAATTACTTAAACAAATACGCAACATTAAGCAACTAATTTAGCCACTAATGCCGGAGCAGATGGATGTTACTGGAGTGAATGAACAGCCCTGACTACCACATTGTAATAAGTGGGCAGAATGAAGCCAAGCGCTGCACGCTTCCCCTCAGCTAGCTAGCACACCTGTAGTGCGCACTAATCACCCGGCATATTAGCAGGCCGCTGGATCGAGTCGCATTGGGCAGCATTTTGCATATGTTGATGTAGCCTGCTTTAACTGAACTTGGTCAATTTAATTAAAAATGTGAGCGTTCAACTGCAAAGTATGCATCTGGTGAGCCAAAGAGAAGTTTGTCTTAAGATTGTTTTATTTTCTGTTTAAGCTAAATTCTCGTTAGCTTAGTTGGTTTAACCCTTGAATGCATAACTGTTTCGCCAATCATTCTTACATATTCGGGTCTTTATCGACCCGGATCTATAACTAACACGGACGGATCTCTACCTGTCGCGATAATATAAAACTCCTCTGACATTTGAGTAACAATTACAGAAGAATAAAATAAAGCATATTTTGTTACCTTTTGGAGCTTGAAAGGGCTCCGTTTGAGCAGATGTTTTATGCAGTCACCACTGTCCTCGTCAGAGCTCATTTCACAGTAAATTCAGCAAATAATAGGATATTTTTATGTTTGAGGTCACGAATATGATCCCATTCTCGATCTCAAACATATTCTCAGAACTATAGAATTTTTAACATCTCCAAAATCAATATTTTGATTGCTAACAGCTTCACCAGATCCATCCAGTAACAGTTACAGTCATATTTGATTGCATTTAGTACTTGCTCTGCAATAAATCGCTGAGCCATTTCATGTTTGTTTTATTAATTCATTTTCTGTCTGAATGAATCGTCACTTCAGCATTGTGTATCAGACATTGCCACCTTGTGGAATAAAGGTGAATTGCACTTTTTCTGTCATCTAAGATTCAATTATTGTTGTGCAGAAAAAATATACGTACACTCATACACACCTCGGGTCATTTGTGACCCTATAAATTTTTTACCCAAAATGAACGCAAAAATAGGCATTCTTTTATAATTTTATGATTTTTTTTTTTCTTGTTATATTCTTTATAATAAATTGATTTAGGAATACCAAGAAGGTTGATGTCTAACTTAAAAAAATGAACAAGGAGGAGGGTAGTGAATGACGTCCCGGGTCACTAAAGACCCGAGGTATGAATTTAAGGGTTAAGTCATGTTCGGCAGCTTAACGAAACACAAGATTAGTGAAGCATTCCAGATGAATGTAATGGGATCATTAGGGCTGGTGTGACAGGAAATGTTTTGTCAGGTAAATTTAGGTGGATATCGCAATAATAGAGAAGCATATATTATAGATATAGAAAGACGGTTCACTTATTAGTTATGAATGGGAGTAACTGCAACATGCAATATGGCGGAATACATCCCGCCTTCTAAGTAAAAGAGCCAATCAATGATTTATAAAGTCACTTCGTCGCTGTAGCTGCCATTAGAGGCTCCAGTTCCCATAGAAACCTGAAACTCAAGGACTACACATGTGCATTGGTTCGTCTAGCCTGAAAAATAAGCTCTTTAAATGCTATTTTAGCATAAGAAACAACATTTATGGGACAGTTCATGTCAGATTTTGTTGCTGATTTGGAATATGTAATTTAATTGGGAGTTCACCAAGCAGTTTTTGAGATTTCAGGATTCCCCCATTCAAATAGATTGGTCTTGGATGCCCGAAATAGTTGTTGTAAATATGGTCTCTGAGTGAACAGACTTTCCTTGAAAGGGACTTTGATATTATTCAAATGATTCTAAGCTAATCAACATTCAGTAAACAGTGGTCGAGATGATGAGCCGTCAAAGGTTTTACCAAAGCAAAGAGAGAAGTAATGATGCCAGGTTATAACTAGTTTTCAGACAAGACAAAGTACAGGTGATAAAAATTTTGCATTTCTTACAAAAAAAAAAGCTGCTTTATAGCACTAAAATTTGTTCTTGGCTCGTAATCACAGGGGAACCACTTTGAGGCCCCGTCCACACGGAGACGCGTTTCGATGAAACCGCACAATTTTTTTATCGGATAGGCATTTCGTCCACACGGATCCGGCGTTTTCGGAAGGTGAAACCGGTATTTTTTGAAACCGGGTGCCAGAGTGGAAAAATTTGAAAACGCCGGCTTGGCGTTGTCGTGTGGACGGGGCAATCCGTATATTTTCTGAAACGATGACGTCATCACCCCACGTGTCGACCCTAGTCAGACGCGCTAACACCACAAAACACCACCAACAACAGCAATAGCCGACTCTACATGCTTGTGTTCGTGCTGCAGAACCTACTGAACCAAAATAAAGTGTTATTTCTAAGCTTTGCTAAAGTTTGTATTCAGCGCGCAAGGTTTATGCGCATACTCCAAGTCTTCTTCGCTGCTTTAAGTGCATTTCTGCGGCAGAATTACAGCGCCACATAATGGTCTGGCATGTATACTACATCGTTTTGAGTCGTTTCAGTGGTTTCGTGTGGACGCAGATATTTTTTGAGACGAGGAAAAAAAAAGATCGGTTTAGGGTAAGCTCCAGCTTCGTGTGGACGTAGCCTTAGTGCTATGTAGCACCATATCTTTAAAGGTGCTCTTCAGCACCTTTGTCAAATGGTGATATGTAGAACCCATAAGAGGTGCCATATAGCATTTTATTTCTTCAACAAAAATGGTGCTAAACAGCACCAACAGTGGCTCTTTGGCTCGTAAAGAACCTTTAAAGGGGCTTACAGTTTTTTACAGACGCTAGGACACATTTCTCAATACTTAGGTCACTTTTGCGAAACTCTTCACACAGTGAGCACAACAGAAGTCTATGTGGGCTAAACTGAGGATCAATTATCATTGCTTTTGCACAAAATGCATTCAATGACTACATCTCTCAAATTTCATGAATTATTTTCTCACTCAGACACAACAACTGCCAAAACTCTTTGTACGTACAGGCCAATTTGCACATGCTTACATACTGTTTTCAAAACTGTTAAACTTATGTTCAAAACAATAACATAATACACAACTGAATAAGACAGCAATTTGCTACATTCCTACAGTAATATTTTAATGAAATATATTTTAAATCTGAAAATTAAATGCTATAAAAACAATTGAATTGCATCTGTATCAGTGAATGATGTGTATACAAATTCTTGTATTTTGGAATTATAAAAAATTATAAAAATAAATAAACAACATCAATTATTGATGAATTCTGCATCATGTCTGATTCATTCCAGTAACATATATTGCAGTGAATTATAAACAGACATGTGTCCTTGTTTTACAGAAGAAAACATTGTATAATGCTACATGTTGTTAGTGTTTTTAGGTTATTGTTTTGTGGGTGACAAAGTGTGTTTGTCAGCTGTCAACGTTTGCTAGTGTTCTGGAAGAATGAGTTGATTTGAGACCTGAATACAGTGTTTTGGTAGTTGTAGTGCATTTTGAATGTGAAATGAACTGCTTTGCCAAGCTGAAAGTTGGTTAGGAGAACTGTGTGAAGAGTTTTGCAAAAGTGGCCTAAGTATTGAGAAATGTGTCCTAGCGTCTGTAAAAAACTGTAACAAGTTCTTTGTACAGCAGTGGTGCTATATAGCACCTTAACCCCCCCAAACATCCTACAGGGGCTTAACAGTTTCTGTATACGGTAGCGGTGCTATATAGGACCTCAGTCATCCCAAAGAACCGGTGAAGAACTGCTGAAGAACCACTGAAGCACCAAGATTTGGTGCTACACAGCACTTAAAGTGGTTCCCCTATGATTACGAACCAAATAACCACTTTTAGTACTATATAGCACTCTTTTTTTTTTTTTTTTTTTTTTTTTGAGTGTATAACAGCATTTTAGCTAAGGGGTTTACAAAAAAAAATCAAAATTACAGTCTCATTGTAAAGCCATAGTAAGGAATTTGATTAGTTTTCTCCATAGACTTCATGTGCTTTGAATCAGCTTCTAGATAAATCAGAATAATACATTTTATTCCAGGAAAAGTACTTGAGAATTTAAAGGTATAGAACTGTTTACATTTAATGGAATGAATTAATGAATAACAAATTGTATAAATCAGCAACAATATAGGACTATTTGACATTGGGGTTATGAAAAGGGTCCTTGGAAAGCCCTTAGCAGTCCTACTCATCTCAATGAATGGCAGTCAATGGAGAAAGATACTGTAGTTACGTCATCTACCAGCAAGGACTAACTAGACCATGCAAACCAGTGCAAATAAAAAAAGCTTTGTGGTTCTTCACCAGCTGAATACACAGTTCTTGAATCTCACAGCAGAATATATTCATTTTAAAGAGTATTTGTTTGTTATCACACAAGATACACTGACACGAAGCTATCATTTTGCTCATCTGTCAGGTGTAGTGTGTAACATTTAATGCTTTTGGCTAAGACTCTGTCATTTTGTATTCATGGCATGATTTCAACTACACTGGCAGCTTGAACATGACAAGATTCACACTAAAGATTTTATCTGCTCCGTGTCAAAACCCAAGGAAGAACAGTCTGAAGAACATTTTTTTTTTTTTTTTTGTCTTCTGTGCCTTTGCTGTGGATTTAACCTTCATTCAGAAGTAAGCGTATTGGAAGTGAGAGAGCAGTGACAGAAAAAATGATGGGGGACCTTGGCCTTCCAGAAGTGGCTCTCGACCCGCACCTCTCGGGATGCTTCACACACACAACTATTGATCTTTTGTCTTAAACTCCACTGTTAAAAAAAGAGAGAGAGGGATTAAGAAATTGGAGGTGACAGTTTGCATGGCTTTTTTTAGTTTAATTAATTTACATTATAAATGTTGGGCCTGACCTTATATCAAGTTGGTGTGTGTGCGTGTGTGTGTGTGTATGTTTTGTAGTTAGTAATTAATTGTGTAAATTTGTACTTCAGCAAGGATGCATTAAATTGATCAAAAGTAACAGTAAAGGCATCTATATTGTTACAAAAGATATATGTATTATAATCATGTATATTTTGTACTGCAACAAAAAAAACTGTGTCACAATTTAAAGGCTGCTCTGAGATGCTTTATACATGTTATGAGAACTTCAGAACATTAAAAAATCAACTACAGTATTAAAGTTCATCTTTGGTTGTTTTTCTGCAGTATTTACTTGATCTAAGAATCATGTGTTACAGTGCTCATTTCCCATCTCACCGATCACAAGTTTATGTGTGTGTGTGTGTGGCTCTGCGCAGTGTCGTATTTCATACACTGTCATGCTCGTCAAGTCCTATGGTTTTAAAATATCTGGTGGTTGATGCTGCGCTAAATTAGAGTCGACATGGTAGGTTGAAGCAGCTTTGAGGTTATTGAGGAGCCTGTCTGTCGGGTCTGTATTTTAAGCTCATTACAAGCATCAACTCTCATTTTCTCGGAGAGTGTAAGAGATATGGAGACAAATGGCGAGAGATAGAATGAATAACTGAATAAATATTAGTCAGGGCTCTTCTCTGGGGCGGGCCGCCAGTGTTTCTTGAGAGATTAAGAGAGACTGAGAGAGAAGGAAAAGGGTTACTCTCATGAGAGAGAGATGGAGGAAGAGGATGTGGTAAAAACTCTCATGGGGGAGAGGAAGGTACAGTATTTAAACCCCTGAAGCGGAGAACAGATCTCTCTCTGTCCCTGTGGATGTTTCACTTTTTAAGCATGATAGCATAAATCATCTTCAGTCTGCTGACTTCCTCTTCTCATGACTGGCTCACTCACAGCCCACATATATAAAAACTTTGTACAGTAATGAAAATACATCGCAGAAAACATTTATTTAATTAAAACTATAATAATATTTCACCATATTACTATTTTTAGCAATTTTTGATCAAATAAATAGCTGGAAATGGACTTCTTTTAAAAATATTTTAGAAATCTTACCAACCCCAAACTTTTGAACTGTTGTGTATATTTATGGTTTAATTCGCCATTATGGATCATAAAAGAAACAACTTTAAAATGAGCCATCCTAATGGGCAGCACTATATAATGCTAAATATGTAATGCTACATAGGCAGCTCTGTTTTGGAAAAGAGCAATAGTTACACTGGACATGGAAAGCAAACAGTTTCTATGAAATTTAAAGTATTTTATTGCAATATGAGGAACATTATATTATACTTGTTCAGTATTATGCTGTTTAAATTAAATTGTCTGTTTCTTATTGCTGTTCATGTCGGGTAGCGGAGCTATCCCTGTCTGTAAGTAAGACAGGCTCATTTTTCTTGCTGTCAGATGCAGGAGCATCTCTGTTTCTGTCACTCACATTTGCACAAACATGTCGGGCACAGTGGTGACAGGATCAGGTCTGAACCTCATGTGTGGTGGTCCTGAGCAGATGACGGATGAGTAGGATGGGCTGACACCTTCCATCTGTCTCAAAAAACAAATCTGAATCATCTCAATGGCTCTCACTGTGAGAAAGATACACTTAGAACATAAGTTAGTTTAAAACACATAACAAAGCACTGATGTACAGCTATTTAGCATTTTGAAGGTATCCTATTGATTCCTTAGCCCTTAAATGCATGAATGTTTTGCCAATCATTATTACATATTCGGGTCTTTATCGACCCGGAATGTACAGGTATATCTAACAAGGATGGATCTCTAAACTTTTATGCCCCAATGGTATAAAACTGTCCTGATATTTTAATAACAATTTATAAAATGGTTAGTTTCTATCTTTGATTCTGATTGGTCAATAGCTGTGTTTTATTCACAATAAAACGCGGCTATGACCGCTTCTTTTGACCGTTTATTACCTGCATTCAGATTTAGCATTTTCCTACAGGTCAGTCCTATGTTCATAATAAAAAATCTGTTTAAATGTCCGATGTATTATCTTGTCCTTTTAACAGTTAAGGGGTTTTCCCATGACTGACAGCGCTAGTCAAAGCATTTATCAGTTGCATCTTGTTCCGTGTTCACAACAATTCAGTCTTTTCAATGTAAAAGTCTTCGCTACTGACTGACACACTTATAAAGACAGTCTTTGCCGCCATCTATTGGCGTAATAATGTAACTTCTATTTCTGTTCATGGTCAGGGACTATTTTTTTCCGGTGGAAGGAAGGCTTTTAGTGAAAGTTATTACTAGTTAATACTTGATTACGTGATCTGCAGAAAATCGCTGAGCCATGTCAAGGTTTGCTGATGATACTTGTGTATTCTTTAGTTTTAAAGCTGCGGTCATTACTATGATTGATCCATCATGTCAAAGTTGTTTATCAGACATTGCCACATTGAGAAAGAAAGGTGAAATGTATTTATTGGGATGTCAGAGATTCAGTATTGTTGCAGAGAAAAAAAGTTAAAAAATCTTAGAAAAAAGTTAGAAAATAGACATTCTTTAACAAATCTGTTTTTTGTTGTTGTTTTTTTTTTTTCTTGTTATATTGTTGATAAAGAAGAGATTGAGGTGGAGCCCTAATTAAAAAAAATAAATAAATGGCAGTTGCTAAAGACCTGAGGTATGCATTTAAGATTAATTGGGAAAGTCTGATCTGATTAAAATAATTCATAAATTAAAATAACTCAAAATAAATAAATAAATAAATTCATAATTAAACTAACATAGAAACACTGAATACTACTCAATATTTTTTTTAAATAAAATAAAATAATGAACAAAGTATCCAATAATGTTCCCTTGCAAAGCAGAAACATCTCTGAGTTTAAAACCCTCACTTTGGAGATTAATTGTAATTTAATAGTTTTCAAACAGTATTTTCCTATAGGCCTATGGCTGAATGGCACTACAGAAGGGACACCGCAGAGTGGCCTGTTTGGAAGCTCACTGCTCATTGGCTAGTGCCTAAAGGGTCTTCATGGGACGGCTGGATCTGTGACTTTACTCCCCAATTATCTCCTCTCCATCTCATCCCACCGCCGCAGCTTCAGTGGGCTCTGCAGTCACTCCTGCAGCTCGGCTTCTCTAATGGACCCCTCCATGCACAATCTGCCCACAGTCACTGGAGCATGTGCCAGTCAACATAACAGTATGAGCCCTCCGCATCGTGCTTAATTAGCCACTCCAACTGTTAGAGGAGGAAAGGGAAATGGGTCTTAAGTAAGAAATTGGAAGTTGAGGAATCATCAAGTTTCATTCCTCAGTCCCAGCTTCCAGGGCTCTGTCGATGTGTCTTATCCTCTTTTTCCTTCTCCATACTGTTCCCAACCTTCCCTGGCAGCCTGCCGGGTGGATTCAGACCAGCACTGAGCAATTAGTACCTTCCACTTGGGATTCGGGATTAGCATGGTGCCCGTATCTGAATCAGTTTGAAGCCCTGATGGATGTTTGCTTGGACACCTGTCTGTGCCAGGAGGAGGGAGCAGGTGATGGAAAGGAGCAGAGGAAATAGTTTCATATGGCTCATTTCATATAGTTTAATATTTTCTATCTTATTTATGGGAAGGACATTTCTGAATTTTTTGAGGGTTACACACTGTCACTGATATGTTAGTGGGGTCATCTCTGAGAGAGACATGCTGATATCACATGCTCTCATCTACTCAGATAAGTGCTTTTTACTGAAGTAGATTCTTTGGAAAGGTTTTGACCAAATGTTTCATAATCATTTGAAGTCCACAAGTGGGCTTGTGTAATTTGGCCACACATCTGTCTGTCTGTCTGTTGACTCACTAGCTGCATTTCCATTACAGATTTGTGTAAAACGTTTGTGATATTTTCTAAATATCAATAAAAAACGATGTTATGTGACTAAAACATCTCTTTTTTTTCTCTCTCGATAAGTCATTCCAAAAATCATTGGAATGGATGCTGGTATGTTGGAGCAGCCACATATGAGGTGTTTCTGGGTGTTTCTCCCTCCTATCTGCTTCGAAGTCTTGATAAATTCAAATTGTGGCATTTCTTTGTTGTTTAGAATCCAGTAGTCCCGTAATACTTTTGTCTTTTATGAGTTTAATGAAAAACTCTCATCTTCTGTCCAAACATAACGCACCCTCTATAAAGAATGATTGACTTTTACATAAGACAAGTTTCCATTGCAGTTTTGCAAAATGTTCCTTTTTTTTAAAATTGCCTGAAAAACCACCTGCGAAATTGGCGTGTTTCCATTGAGCGTATTTTCAATTCGCAATTTCAAATTGCGCAATTTAAAGGGTAACGTAAATGCAGCTACTGTCTATGTATCCATCTGACTGACTATGTATATGTCTGTAATCCAAATATCTCTCTGTCTGTCAACCAAATATATGTCTGACTACCTACATGACTGACAGTTTATGTGTCGAAAATAAATAAAAATGGGATGCTTTGTGTTTTTGACTTGGTTGTTGAAAATTCAGATGGCTTGATGAAACATTACCATTGCGCTCTGTGACTTCACAGTAAACTTCCCATTACTGATAACGACATTTAGAATAGCCTCAGCTAGATAATGTTTTTTTTCTTCTTCTTCTTCTTTTTCAGATCTAATATTGATGATGACTTCTTCCCTAACACATACTGTATGTGTCTGGGATTTTATCCTTATGCCTTACTGCTACCTTTTGTACTTTTCTGTTTGACTTCAGACTTTGGACATTGGTTCTGTATGTGTTCATATGTGTATACCTGCATGGCTCCTCATCAAGGACATGTACAGTGCCTTGCAAAAGTATTCATACCCATTAAACTTTTCCACATTTTGACACATTACAACCACAAACAAAAAATATATATATTTTATTGGGATTTTATGTCATAGACCAACACAAGGCGGTACATAATTATGAAGTGAAAGGAAAATAATAAATGGTGTCCAAATTTTTTTACAAATAAATATCTGAAAAGTGTGATGTGCATTTGTATTCAGCCCCCTTTACTCTAATACCCCTAACTAAAATCCAGTGGAACCAACTGCCTTCAGAAGTCACCTAATTAGTAAATAGAGTCCACCTGTGTTTAATTTAATCTCAGTATAAATGCAGCTGTTCTGCAAAGCCATCAAAAGTTTATTAGAGAACATTAGTGAACAAACAGAAAAGACCAAAGAACACACCAGACAGGTCAGGGATAAAGTTGTGGAGAAGTTTAAAGCAGGGTTAGGTTATAAATTAATATCCCAAGCCTTGAACATCTCACTGAGCACTGTACAATCCACCATCTGAAAATGGAAAGAGTATGGCACAACTGCAAACCTACCAAGATATGGCCATCCACCTAAACTGACAGGGCGGGCAAGGAGAGCATTAGTCAGAGAAGTTGCCAAGAGGCCCATGGTAACTCTGGAGGACCTGCAGAGATCCACAGCTCAGGTGGGAGAATCTGTCCACAGGACAACTATTAGTCGTGCACTCCACAAATCTGGCCTTTATGGAAGGGTGGCAAGAGGAAAGCCATTGTTGAAAGAAAGCCATAAGAAGTCTTTGCATTTCGCAACAAGCCATGTGGGGGACACAGAAAACATGTGGAAGAAGGTGCTCTGGTCAGATGAGACCAAAATTGAACTTTTTGGCCTAAATGCAAAATGCTATGTGTGGTGGAAACCTAACACTACACATCACCCTGAGCACACCGCCCCCATCCTGAAACATGATGGTGGCAGCATCATGTTGTGGGGATGATTTTCTTCAGCAGGGACAGGGAAGCTGGCCAGAGTTGATGGGAGAGATGGATGGAGCCAAATACAGGGCAATCTTAGATGAAAACCTGTTAGAGTCTGCAAAAGACTCTAGGAAAGCATGGAGGTTCACCTTCCAGCAAGACAACGACCCTAAACATACAGCAAGAGCTACAATGGAATGGTTTAGGTCAAAGCATATTCATGTGTTAGAATGGCCCAGTCAAAGTCCAGACCTCAATCCAGAATCTGTGGCGAGACTTGAAAATGCACTGTAGGCCCATGTCTTCTCTTTACCTTTTAGACACACTCTGCATCCACTGGCTCCATGTGTACATCTAGACCCATGAGCTGCTTAACGGTGGCGGCTCAAGCCAGAGCCTTTAGCACCCTGGGACACTGTCCCCTTCTGTCCCCCACTTTGATTTCCAATATGTCCAACTATGCAGACAGATGGCGAGAGGGTAAACACTTCCTCCACGAGGCATCGTATACACAACCCTCTTGGTCCACTGAGCCCCTCCAAATTGGCACAGGATGGAGCGCAGGGCAAAAATTGGGGTGTAATGTAATAGAATATTTGATTGGCCTCCACAGAGCGGGTTACTGGGACTCGTGCCATGGTTAATGCGCCCGTATTTGGCTGGCATTTCTTCTCCTGCTCCTCTCCTTCCAAATTTTATTTGATAACCCTACAATTTCCTTCTCTATTGCTCCTTCTCTGCCTGTCAAAAAATGCTTGCTTTTTAACAAATGTTTGGGCTGGTTGCTCTGGCCTTTAGATAGTGGAAAATCTGCTTGTCAGACTGTGAATGAATCATTATAGCTCTGCTGGATCTCCTCTAGAACTAGACAATGAGAGTGGACATGTTCAAGTCTGAGTTTGCTTAGAGCATTAGTGTAGTGTTTTGTTTGTGCAAGTGAGTGTGTGTGTTTAGGTTTTAGGTGTTTGTAGAGACAGTGATTAACAGCAGTTCATCTGTGACAAACAGATGAACTGTGAGAGGCATCAGTTTGCCTTGCTCATATTTGCCGACTTTAGATGATTCATCTAATTTGCAGACTAGTAAACCTCCATCATTTCAGGTGATTAACTCAGGTACTAAATGGAAGAACAAGAGATACATTAGTTTGTTTTTTCATGGTGTGAACAATGAACATTGGAAGAGTTTGATTTAATTGTTAAATACAGCAAACCATAAGCCTGGAATACATATTGACTTGGAATATAAACAAAGGAAACTGTAACAGTGTTGCTTCATACAGACTGGAATTCATGAATTTTTGATTAGCCCTGGCAATTTGAGGCATGACAACTTGATGCAAATGATCAGCGGACAAAATGTGACTTATGTGGCAATAGGAGTCCACGTGATCTGGAATTTTGCATGAGGGTAAAATATTTCGCTATTCAGATTTCACAACGGGTTCAAGTTGGTCATGCAGATTCACCAAAATGTCGCTATTGTGACCAACCCTTGACTCACTGTTTGACATCTTCATGGTCTACTTTATGCTACTTAAAAACTTTTAATAAATTGACCAAAAAGTTAGAAGATTATCTGACCAAACCTGGAACGGTTTGGATTAAAGCTGTCCTGAAAGACTGAGAAAGAAAAGAAGATTTTAACAAAATACAAACTGCCACAAAAAACTCTGCACTCGCTACCTAAGGACAGAAAGTGAATCATGACATTTGGCCAAGAATATCATTTAGGATTTTTTCCACTAGGTGTCCAAAGACTTTTCAAATAACCTCAGGGCATGTGCATGATGAAAATTACAACGTTTTGTTTCAATACACCAAAGCACTGGTAAATGCAGCCAAAAAAAAAATCAAAATGGCCAACATGCACTATGGCTGACCTAAGCATATTGGATATCATTCTATTCACTCTGTATGACCCATAGAATCTAAAGAGCAATATTATGTTCTGTTATAACATTTTTTTTTTTTTTTTTCCTTCACAATCATTTACCATATAGTTCTACGAGCAGTCATAGATTCCCCAGTGAATGATATCCTATAATAGGGCCTTCATACCTTTGCTGTTTGGTTTGTAATAACACGTAGATACTGTATAATTCTTTCATTTGCATGATATTATATACATTGTATCATACTAATATTTCTATACCTCACACCTCTAACATGGAACCTGTTTCTAAAAAAAAAATTAGACTTTATTCAACAATATCTAGTGATGGGCATTTTCAAAACACTGCTTCATGAAGCTTCAAAGCTTTACGAATCTTTTGTTTCGAATCAGTGGTTCGGAGTGGCCAAATCATGTGATTTCAGTAAATGAGGCTTTGTTACGTCATAAGTGTTTCGAAATTTCAATAGTTCATGTGAATTTGGCAGTTTGATATGCGCTCCGAACCACTGATTCGAAACAAAAAAGATTTGTAAAGCTTCGAAGCTTCATGAAGCAGTGTTTTGAAATCGCCCATCACTAGATATTGTTGAATAAAGTCATTATTTTGTTTGTTTTTTTGGCGCATAAAAAGTATTCTCGTCACTTTATAATATTAACTATGTACTCTTGTCTCTGTACTCACATGAACTGTTTTAAATATGTTTTTAGTACCTTTCTGGGCATTGAAAAAGGAAATGCTGGCAATACAGGATTTTATCAAAAATATCTTAATTTCTGTTCCGAATGTAAACGAAGGACTTACGGGTGTGAAACGACAAGAAGGTGAGTAATAAATGACATAATTAAATTTTTGGGTGAACTAACCCTTTAATGCCTCTGCCACAATATTTATTTGGTATTATTTAGTATTTAATTAATTAATTATTTATTCAGTATTATGCAATTAATTAATTAATAAAAAATTTTAATTAATAAAAAAGAATTTGATCTGATTTTTTATCAATATTAATTATAATTATTTATAATTAAATAATTTGATTTATTTTATAGTATAAATAATTTATATAGCACATAAAATGCCTGTCAAAACTGAAAAACAGTACATGAGACATTTTGAGAGAAAACAAATAGGCAACATAAACACACAGGACTTCTTGCCTTTATATAAGGCAATAGCAATAATGTCACCTTCACCCTTGTCGCCTTAAAAGTCTCTCTTCAACACATACACACATCACAAGAAGACAGTTCCTCATGCTGTGCCAATACCATGTCACCCTTCATGAATCATGCAACTTAAACAAATATACAAGCTTTGATTCAGTGGAGTGGAAGGCTTTCGGCCCCGCAGGTGGTCACACATTCAGTCACAGCATCCAGTGGTCATGCCTGACCCCCTCTGGCCTCTCACATTGCCCTTACAGCAATTTGCTCACTTACACAAACACACACATACACACACTCTATGACAGGACAGCAGGGGTCTTTGAGGGGGATGAGTGTGTGAGTTTAGGATGTAAGTCAGACAGGGCAACATTTACTCCCATTAAGAGCGTGAGCTCTCAGGAGCACATGAAGGGCACGCTGCAGGGGACTCTCTTCACCTCTCTCTCTTTTTCTCTTCTTTTTCTTTCTGTTTTCTTCATCTTAGCCACTTAACAAAGGCAGCTGCCCATTTTGTATTAGAGGATTTGATCCAACCAATGATTTGGCTGTATCCATGAGCCCACTCTTACCTTGAAAATAAGAGTACATGTATGTGTACAAGAGCTCATGTCAGGAGAGCAATGTAAATCTTTATCATATCCTAGTCTACATATTTTTTTCTGTTCTTCGAGGTGTAACAGTAGATACTTAGCACACATAAAACTGTAGAAACCCAGCTGTAGACATCTCAAAGCTCACTGACAACAGGAGAGAAAAATCACAAATGCTTCTTCTAGTAATGAGGTTAAATAAACGTCCTTTTAATTTTTTTATTCTCATACGCTGTCTATGTCCAGCGCTTCCAGGTTCAACGTCCGAACGGCAATTTGTTATTGGTCGGCTCCCGCGTCAGCATCACACGCATGCGTCATGCTGCTCACGTGACCAGCGTCGGCCAATTCTGAGCCGGCATTTGGACCTGGAAGCATTGAATGTATACAGCGTATGAGAATGACACAGAAGAGAAGATGTTGTTAAATAAAGTTGTTATTTTTGTTTCAAAAAAAGTATTTTCGTCACTTCATAACATTAAGGTTGAACCACTGCAGTCACGTCGACTATTTTAACGATGTCTATAGTACATTTCTGGAACCTGAAAGTGGTGGTTAAATTGTTGTCTACTTAGGAGTCAGAGAGCTATCGGATTTCATCAAAATATCTTAATTTGTGTTCCAAAGATGAATGAAGGTTTTACGGGTGTGAAACAACATGAGGGTGAGTAATTAATGACAGAAATTTTATTTTTGGGTGAACTAACCCTTTAATATCTTAAGTTATTTTGAGTCTGAAGTAAAATTATATTAATTTAAGAATGTGTAGATATTTATCCTGGAAAACAAGTGTTTGACAGAATGTTATCTAATTTGAGAGGCAGCACACAGTAAATGATGAATAAATACCCTCTTTACAGGATATTAATTTACAAATCAAAAATAAGCTGTTTAAAAAATGATTTGCAGTTATGTTTGAAATTTAAACATCATTGAAGATCAACAAGTTAAATATCAATATCTACTCATTATGATATACCACAGTACCACACGACTGCAAGCCCATAAAATTCCCTTTCGAAGTTGAACTCAACATTGTGACTTAGATCAACTCTACTGGAATCAGTGTGACCGGTGCCTGAAGCGCATTTGCCAACACAACAATTTCATCAGCCGACAACAGTATATGACGTCACTACCGGAGCGCCCGTGAGTATAAGAGGGCGCCTGCAATATACGTCATCAGCTTTTTTGTCTTCAGGAGCCATTTGTTTGAGTTAGCGCGTGTGAAGGCATCTAACATAGATAAGCATTTGAACAAGCGTTTCGGGAAGTGTGTACCTCCCTATCCAAGGTTTTTGACAATATGAGGAAGCTCCTTTCATGCTTGAGGAATGTGAAACAAAAACCTGCCAGTGGGGTAAGAAGTGTCTGCACCCCGCTGCTCGGGCCATGCGGTCGCTGAGGAACAGCAGAGACTTGTGGGGATGGCAGGTCAAGCTGGCTGAGGAGTTCGAGAAAGGTATGTCTCTCGCGTGTTTCTCAGTCACTGGCTTGAGCAATCTGCTGAATCAGGATGTACTCTCTCTTGAGTCTTTGGATCCAGCAGATGGTGTTGCTGGCACTATCCAGCCAGGATGAGGCAGATGTGGTTGACACATATGATGAGTTGCTGGAGGTAATGGCTCGTGCCATGACTAGATTGGATCTAGTTTGGGGGCGCGAGAGACAGGAAGTGGCTTTTGGCAGACTCGATGGGCGGTTCCTGATGGGGCATATCCGCCCTGCTCCAATGAGCCTTCCGTTTCTTCCCGAACTGTGGACCACCTCGTGCTTGAATGGCAGGACGAATGCTGCAGCAGGTCAGGTTGGTGGTTCTGTCACTTGAAGTGGTCGCTGAGCTGTGCCGTGCCACAGATTTGATCCTCCGGGGCACCAAACAAACAGTGCTGCTGGGGGCCATGGAGAGGCATCTGTGGTTGAACTTGGCGGACATCAAGGAGAAAGAGAAAATCTTTTACCTTGATGCACTGGTCTCGCCCCTCTGAGCTTTTTGGCATGTTTGCAGACACGGTAGTCAGGAGGTTTTGAGAGGTAAAGGTGTGGTCGGTGGCTTGTACATGCCATGCCAGGGGTCCTGGTCCATCATAGTCTGAAGACTTGAGGTAGGGAAAGAGGGAGAGCATCTAATCCTTCGAGGATTAGAGCACAGAGGAGGCTTGATGGTAGGAGGAAGAGACAAGAGCTCAGAGAAGTGATTGAAAGAAAGCAATTTGGTAAAGTGGACCGAATCGCTGAGGAGATGTAAATGGTGTTTATTTTATTTTATTTTGATTATTTTAAGATCCGCCTTCTGATAAGTCTGGCACAGGGCTTGAGCTGTTGAATTCCTTCCCCATAAAAATTGGGTGTTTAAGTAAGGAAACACCTGGGGTATGTAACCAGATAGCTTGTTTTTGGACTGATTATAATCTTTGTTGCTCCATTACAATCTTTAACAGCAACCATAAGACTGGTAGCATAAGTATCCTTGCCTCCCCTTTCTGGTACTGCAGGATACCCCTTAGGATAGAGCAGGGCCAGCCCCTTTAGCAATTATGGTGGTGGGCTAGAATTGCTCTCCTTTGGTGGGATATATCAACTCAGGGTTAAGTAGGAGGGCTGGAATAGCGAGACAGTCAGACTTTGAAGAAGGGCCCTTCTCCCCTCAGAGTACTTCCTCAAGGGAGAGGCAGGGTGAACTTGTATTGTATATTTATTCTGTCTTCCTAATACTATTACCTTCCCAACCACAGTTGGGCTTTTTAAGAAGGATATTTGCTTCCCTTTTTCCCTTTTTTAGTTGTTCCTGGTAGTAGACAACATTAAAGAGTCGAGGATGTTTGGCTGGAGGGGGCATCCCTCCTTGTTTCTGTCAGTATAATGCTGATTGAATCAAGTACAGGCTATAGCAGGCTATCCTAGATGAGTGTGTAAAGAGGGCTGAGCTGCTTCCCCCAAGATTCTGGGGTCTTTAAGTAGAATAGCTGCCCGGTGGCTCCCTTTTAGAACGCCAGTAATATTAAGGGTTGTAGCTAGCACTTAGCAGGCTCCCCTTTGTAGGCTCTTCTTCAGGATTGAGACTTGAGCAGAACCCTCCCCCACTGTCTGGGTTTTAAAGTAGGGTCCTCCACTCCCCGTTGGAGCCCTAACCGATCCCTTAGAACCTAACAAGTAGAGGTATTTTTCCTTATAGCATCCCTTCTTGTTGTCGGGCAGGTAATGTTAAATAATCTATAGTTTGAAAACAATGATGTCTGTTTTACACACAGTTACTTTGTTGATTTTTTTATTCCTCAGCCTATAAATAGTTCAGAATGAAGTCAACGCAGAAAAAAAACTCAATTGTGTTTTGGAACAAATTGATTGAAGTGAATGATTCAATGACTCACTCAAAAAGACTTCTCACTTTAATTTCTGAATGAATCGTGGGTTTTGAGTGCATTGATCAAATTAATTATTTAATGAAAAATAAAAAAACGCTAACACACAGACTTACAGTCTGTCTGGACTGAACAAACACAGAGAAGCCCAATGATACAAACAGTGAAAAGTCTCAGTAAATTAAATTTAGATTAATAGGTCACTAGTTTCTACCTGTAAGAATGGATATTATATTGGATATTCTAACAGATAATATTTTGTATTATCATTGTTCACGGTAAGTCTCACTTCAAAAGTACACTGTAAGGTTCATGTTACTGTTCTACTTTGTTAGGTTCTCTATTACGGTATTTCACCCTCAGGTCTTTACAAGGAATACTGTTGGTTTTTGTCATGCTGTCTGTATTCTTTAAGTACTGAAGCATGAAACCCATGTCTGCCTTGACCTTCACCAGAACTAACCTGTGTGGTCAATTAGTAGCCGGACTGTCTTAGTCACACACATAATGAAAGCTAATGATGAGCTAAAGATAACATCAAGTCTTTTCTTCTTCCCTATTCACAATATCTAACGCTGACACATCTCAGTTCCGCTTCATAATTATCCTCATCAGCTGTATTGATCACATGAGGGAGAGCTCACACTAATCAATGCTCCTTACATGCAAACATACACAAATGAACTGAAGGAGGATATATCTTTGCTGGCTCTGGTGGAGACCCAGGTGTTTGGTTCAGGCTGGCAGAATGAAGCACACTGAAACCCATTAAAGCCAAAATGCCTCCAGATAAATAGAACAAACTTTGTTTCCCCTTGTTTGCTTGTAGGTGTATTACAATGAAATGTGATTCTATCTATCTATCTATCTATCTATCTATCTATCTATCTATCTATCTATCTATCTATCTATCTATCTATCTATCTATCTATCTATCTATCTATCTATCTATCTATCTATCTATCTACCTATCTATCTATCTATCTTCTTATACAGCATATTTTCTAGGACATCATGTGAATTTGCAGAGATTTTGGTAGGAGACGCCCTCTGTCCAGTCTTTAGTCCATGGTGAATTGGATCACTGTCCTACTTGGACTAATGGTCTAAAAAGAATCTAAAATGAAAAAAAGCCTTGAGGGACTAGTGGAGTATCAGATTCAATGTCACTTACTTTTGAAGACAGACTGTACGTCCCTTGTTGCAACCGGATATTTTCTGATGTACTTTTTAAGGCAGAATAGATAGACTATATAAAATTTTTCATTTGTATGCATAAAGAAATGAAGAAAAATATATCATGCTTTTTGAATTTCTTGAACTTACTGTGATATAGCTAATGAACAAAGAGACATTTAGAATCATACAAATTCATCAGCTATTTCTGAGTATATTTGCAGTTATCATACAGAAACTATCCAAAAATATTATACATTGTACAACACACTTTCTAGAATCCCTTGTTGGTTATCAAATCAAATACACTGTGCAAAATAAAAAATGTATTCTTAAGAAGTATTTTATCCAACTTTCAACTTTGCAAGTAAAATTTATTTTTGAAGCATAATATTTTGAGACTGTTTTCAGACAATATATCTTTAATACAAGTTTTGTTTTTGTATTTTGTCTTGATGCAATGGCATTTTTTCCATTTATTTCAGTATAAATAAGTGAAAAACAAGTGAAAAATATCTGCAAGTGCAATAAGACAAAATGCACTTATTCAAGATACAGTTTATCAAAACAAGTCTTAATATCTTATTCAGCCGTGCTCTCAATTAAATACATCTTTTAAGGTTACACTATGTAAATTTGGAATCTCTAGCAGTTAAAAAACAAAACTGCATGCATTTCGCAGAAAAAAGTTTTGGTTGTGCTTCACATATAAACATTGATCAATGCACACATCAGTTATGGTAAACGGAAGCTAAAACATGTTCTCTTGACGCATACGAGAACCAGTGAGGTTCATTCTCGTGTGTTACGCAGCACGTTTGAGCTTCCGCAAGAGGTTTGTTCTCACGCATCAAGCAAGTTCGGTTGAGCTTCTGTTTATGTTCAGTGATCAATGTTTATATGTGAATAAAAGCCTGAATTAAATCTGTTCATCATATGAAGTCTCTTCAGAAAATTTGGACTGAACCACTAAATTCATATGGATTAGTTTTACGATCTCTTTATGAACTTTTTGAAGCATCAAAGTGGTAGGTGCGTACAATGGAGGGACAGAAATTGCTCAGATTTCATTAAAAATATCTTCATTTGTGTTCCAAAGATGAATGAAAGTCTTACGGGTTTCTCTGACGAGTGGATGCAATGAGAATTTTTTTGTTTGTTCGTGTGACATTTTCCTGTGAAAACCATTCCGCTTGGTCTAAAATATAAACGCTTATAATAGACCTACCATAGTGAATTAGGGTGAGACAAAAACATGTTTTGGAAGAAGGATTGATAATGTATTGAGTTACTTAAATGTTGTTAATTTTGAACAAAAATTAGTGTACTTCAAGAATTGTACTGAGAAAAAAATAATAAGTAAAAAAAAACTATGTAATTTTCATTGATTGGTCAGCTGCTGCATTCTAAGTAAAGACAGGGAAATGCTGAATAACTGATTCTCATCCTGTCCCCATGTTCTGTCTCTACAAGTAACAAGTAATAATTTAATTTTAATTCAACATTTCATTTATTTATTTAGTGAGTAGCTATGTAATATGTGGAATAATATACAGTCAGACAGTCATCATCACATAAAACTCTTCAAGATGACACGAGACCCTTTATTTTGTGATAATGACAGTCTGACTGTACATTATCCCTTACGTCAATGTTTGTATGAGTGTGTATAATCAGTAAGTCTGAGTTCATAGCCACCATCACCAGACAAAAAAAGACTTCACACATTTAAGTTTTAACAGTTCTAAACTTTAACCCTGCAGGGAGCTAATTAACTTCCCTATTTTAACACATCTCTGATAATTGAGAGTCAGAGGGACAGCTAAAGCGGTGTGTGTGTGTGTAGGTGTGTGTGTGTGTGTGTGCACTATAATGGCCAATCTGACAGTGGCAGGAGCACTGAAAAAAAAATGGCATCAAACAGTAACTCAACCGTCTAACCAACCAACCAACCAATCTCACTTTACAGCAAACAAGCAACATAGAAACCACTTAGAGCAACCGTATTTACATATGTGATTAGCATTCATGTCAGCAGTTTGAATCTATCCATCACTCTTAACTCCACTCCTGCATTACCAAGGGAACATTTTTAATGCTTTTAACTCAGTAAGCAATGCTGAAATAATTGTTTTATATCAAAATTGAATGCAAATGGTGCTCAGGTGGTAAATTAGGTCTTAAAAGGGTAAAATGAATCAATTATTCATAATATTTTGTCTTCACTGTTGTTTTGGCACATCTGTAATTATTATAGTGGCACTGTATGCTGTTGTCCTAATGAATGGAAAGATGACATTAAGTGGCTAAGTATTGCCTGCACACATACATGTACAGTCGTTCATACAAAAGTACACAGAGTATTCGCAGTGAGCCGGAACTGAACAAAAGGGATTACGGTCCCCCCCTTTGTCACCCTCCAGTAACGTGGGTGAAAATCCTTTGAGCAACTTTGGCGCAAATTTATTAATATGATTTACATAAAGTTAAAGTTCCCGCAGCCAAGCGGGGCACTCTAAAATAAGGCAGCGTGACAGAGTCCATGCGTTATATATGTCACGCCTACGGCTGGAGGACTCTCTGGGGAGCGCTGGCCTGAAAATGACAGAAAGTGAGGAAGGAGCCCAGATACAGCCGAATCACTCATTTTCTCCTCCGTAGGAGGAAAAAAGGGACAAAACTGCTCTGTAGGGCTAATGCCTGAAAGAACTTTTTCTATTTTCAAACAATCTCAGGAGTAGTGCTTTTGACCTGAGATGTGCACTGAAATATGTGCTTTATATACAGGGACCTTTTGAATGGGAGTATCTGTGAAAGAGGCTTGTGAGCTCAAATAATGAAATTCAGGGGTGAGGTCACATAAGGGGCGGATCACATTGGTCCATTAAGATTGACCGTTGAGCCACCCAAAGTTGGTAGAATATTTGTTTGGATTTAATAAGAAGTTGCATTATATTATATTCACAATTATTAGGTTTACATAGATTATTGTTGAAATTTTGTGGTGAGTATGATTTATTTTATTCATGCATTCAATTCATTAAAAGCAACAATAAAGACATTTATAATGTTACGAAAAATTTCTGTTTCAAATATATTGCTGTTCCTTTGAACTTTCTATTATTCAAATAATCGGGAAAAAATGTATCATGTTTCCACAAAAATATTAAGCAGCACAACTTGTTTTCAACGCTGATAAAAAGAAATGTTTTTTTGAGCAGCAAATCAGCATATTAGAATGATTTCTGAAGGATCTGGAGTTTAGCTTTTCCATCACAGTATCACCATTATGTTTAGGGACTTTTAGTATGTTTTCATTAGTTTCATGTTTCCTTTGTTCAGTTTTCACGCTTCTTTTTTGTCTACATTTGGTTCAGCTGCGTTTGATTTATTATCTTGTTTGTGTTGTTCTATAAGTTGTTCCCTCTCAGTCACTCATTTGTCCTTAATTCATGCTTTTGCCTGTATCAAACCAGGTGCCACTAAGGAATAAATTACATTTTAAAATATATTAAAATAAAATGCATTTATTTAAAATTGTAATATATTTATATTGTAATATAAAATCTGTATTTTTGATCAAATAAATGCAGCCTTGTTAAGAATAAGAGATATCTTTTAAAAAAATGGTCGACTCCAAAGTTTTGAATAGTAGTATACATCTTTATATAAATATTTATTATATTTATGGTTATTATTAAAATGCATATGTTCTGTTCTCAATATTTATTATATTTAAAATATTTTAATATTTTATATTCAATAAGCTGAGCTATACATTTGGGCTGTGTAAAATGATCAAATATGGTTTATAATAAAGAAATGGGGAACACTTTATAATATTCACAATGAAATAAGAGAGTACATACAAATTAGTGATCCATTTGATTTCATCGAGGTCCATCCTTTTTGGCCTCACCACTGATGCAATTCTACAGGAAACAGAGCACATAATGTTCTGAAAAAGTGCAAAACAATAAGTTTATGTTTTAATAGAATTTACATCTTAAGTAAGGTGCATGTCAACCTTGGATTAAATAATCTGACTCTTTTCAGTGCTCATATTGCAACTAGATTGACATTAACCCATTAAGGTAACTCTTTACAATACTGTTCAGTCATTAATGAATAACTACACAGAAATAAATAAGTAACACTACTAGTAACTACTATTAACTAACAAGCAATTCTGATTAGCTATAATCAATAATTACTATTTTTTCATACCTTCCAGAGGATTACTAAGGTTCATAATTAATGTGAATATTGCATAATGCATAATTAATTCTAAAGTGAAGATCATGGTAACCCGCTAGTAATGATTCAAGTATTACCAAATCCTTCAGAATGATTCTTGTTCAGTTTCTTGATAGTTAATAGTTTTTTAGAATGTCATTATTGTATTACTCGTTTGTTCATGTGTTATTCATTATGACGGAACAGTATTCTAAAGTGTTACCTCCATTAATTATGTCACATTTCTTAACAGGCTGATGATGATCAGTAAGCCTTCAGGGCCGAAGTCACATATGACATATGATGTGTTATTTGGAGTGGCAAATATCACAACATCATGCAGGTGAGAAAATTCCTCAAGAGAAACAGCAACAGATCCTAACATAGCCCTGGCACGCAATCCTCACACAAACACACACACACACACACACACACACACACACACACACACAGTGAGAAACCCAAGCTGAAAACATTCTACTTATTTTGATGCCAATTATACTGTGAAATACACACACTGGTGTATGCTAATAATTTAATATTCAAAATTATAATGTTTACTAATTTAGCTCAAACAATTGGAAGTCTTGTATGGAGTCAGTTACGTGTCAAAAATGCTGCAATGCTAAACTCTTTTTTCCACCTATTAAGCATAACAGCGAATGAATAAGCATTGAAACAACATATGTTTGTCCATGCTGCTGTGGTCCTCTGTTTTTGACAGGAAATTCATAAACCACAGCAGCATATTAATTACAGCGACAGGATCCGTGCTATATTTAATATGCACACCGCATCACTGGCATTACGCGACTTTGTTTTCCACTCAGGCCATCGTGTCAGCAGTAATCAAATCTTAATGTTGACAACAACACCTCACCAATCAATTGCAGGGGGGGAAATGGTCATGTTTTCCCTTCTGAATTTTAATCCTTCGTCTCTCTGACCGCTCTCATACCTATACTGAGAGAGACTGTGATTCTAATGTTAATAACGGTGGCTTGAAGTCCAAGACTGTAATTTATTTTGCAATGTAACATTTAGGCTAACCCAGCCAAAACCAACAAATTACCATCAAGGTTTCTGTATTAATTCCATTTACCTCAACTGACCTCAAATGTCTAAAGTTCAAAAGTAATTTTGGTAACACTTTATAAGTTAATGTTAACAAAGATTAAATACTGTAACAAATGTATTGTTCATTGTTAGTTAATCAAAAGTTGTACTTTTATTAAATAACATTAATGTTGGTTGGTAGTTCATGTTAGCTTAGGTTCATTAAATAGTATGAACAGATACAAGTTTTGATTTCATTATTATGTATGAGTAAATGTTGAAATTAAAGGGTTAGTTCATCCAAAAATGAAAATTCTGTCGTTAATTACTCACCTTCATGTCCGTGTTCCACACCCATAAGACCTTTGTTCATCTTCAGAACACAATATTTTTAATAAAATCCGATGGCTCAGTGAGGCCTGCATTGACAGCAACATAATAAACACGTTTAGATGCCCAGAAAGCTACTAAAGACATATTTAAAACAGTTCATGTGACTACAGTGGTTCAATCTTAATGTTATGACACGTCAAGAATACTTTTTGTGCAACAAAAAAAAAACAAAATAACGACTTTGTTCAACAATATCTAGTGATTTCACAACACTGCTTCATGAAGCTTTACGAATCTTTTGTTTCGAAACAGTGATTCGGGGCGGTATCAAACTGCAAAGTCACATGAACTACTGAAATTTCGAAACATTTCAAAACACTTATGACGTAGCAAAGCCTTGTTTATTGAAATCACATGACTTTGGCAGTTTGATACATGCTCCGAACCACTGATTTGATACAAAAGATTCCTAAAGCTTCGAAGCTTCATGAAGCAGTGTTTTTTTGGTACACAAAAAATATTATCGTCACTTCATAACATTAAGGTTGAACCACTGTAGTCACATGAACTGTTTTAAATATGTCTTTAGTGGCTTTCTGGGCATTGAAAGTGTTAATTATCTTGCTGTCAATGGAGGCCTCACTGAGCCATTGGATTTTAACAAAAATATCTTAATTTGTGTTCAGAAGATGAATGAAGGTCTTACGGGTGTGGAACGACATGAGGGTGAGTAATTAATGACAGAATTTTCATTTTTGGGTGAACTAACCCTTTAATAGGCTATTACCTGGCTCCCTAGCTCGGGAGATTTTAAATAAATAGAACAAGCTTAATTTACAAAATGGTTTTAAAAAGTATTCTTAAAACTTTGAGCCTATCAGAGTAGAAATAACTTTGCAAAACACTGTTACTCCAAACTTTCTTTGTATAAAAGTATTTTTTTTTTATTTTATCACAGAAGGTCATTTCAATATTTCAGTTTGTAACTGGTGTTTGATTCCACACCATAACCAGCTTTGGAATGTGTTGTTTGTTTTAGTAGATCACAGTTTAAATCACTACTAGTGTTCCTTGTATTGAGGTGAGTCAGATTACACTCACATTGATGATGTTCTTTCTCAGCAGCGGCCTGGACTGTTTTCCCTAAATATTCTAACAGAGAAAACACCTGTGACCAATTCGCAGAGAAATTTACATTTAAAACTATTTCAGCTGTGTTTATCTGTTTGATGGAGCAATACTGACCTCTAGTGTCTGACACATCCACATTTGAGTTTAAACCTTGCTGAATGTATTGACAAGTCAGCTTCAACAAGTCAGCCTCGAGCTGGTACTTTGACAAAATAAGAGTTGTATTAGCATAAAACGCTCTCTGGGATTACATATTTAAAATGCTTTAAAGCATACTAGGCAAAAACTGACCTTACTGACTAATTTGATTGAAATAAGTGTCCTGAGTAGAAACACTCGCTTTTGTTACAGCCTCACTCAGGCAGCAAGGATGTGATAACCAATCAGAAATCTAAGAATCGGCTCTCAGCCAATGGTGTGTGTCTATGGGCGGGGCTATCTGTTTGTCCAAACCTTAAATTGAATGAGTTATCTTGGGGTTTCGTTTGGGGTTTTAAAATGGCGTTATTATTAATAAAATAAGATCTGGTTAACATACTCGAAGAGACTTTTTGTTGTACAACATGAATTGCATACATTCATACTTGAATTTTAAGTCGTTAGGCTTAAGTCCTTATGGACTACAACAGTAGTCTGATTCCACAAACACATAAACTCACATCCTAGTGATACTTGTAGTCCTAGTACGCTTGCGTGTACATTATGTTGGAGCACACTTCAAAAATCACTAACCATGAATCTTATTTTACTCATAGGCCTAAACAGCTATTCTAAAAACTCATATACCCAGGGGAACCCATGGCACAAAAATTATAGGCTAAATGTTTTAGGGCTGTATAGAGTTTGGGAAACCTGTTTGGAAACACTATTTTTGAAGTTTGGTATATTCTTCAGAAATAGTTTAAAGTTAAATTTAAACACAAGTGTGGTTTGGTGCAAATTGATTTAGTGGCCTTATTATAATATATCTGATAATCTGAGTCATATGCGTTTACACAGATATAAAACTAACCACATTATGTGTTGTAATTACTGCATACCTGAAAAATAACTCATTTTTATATTTTACAGTGCCCTCTCTCCCTGTCGGTGAATCTTTCCTATGACATATTGAGGTAATAAAATGTCTCTCCTTAGGGATGGCCACATTTACTCTAATTAAACACTTACGCTGCGACCTTATTGTGCCAGGCAGTTACCATAGAATGCTAATACATCTTCTGGGCTCCATGTCAAACTAGATTTCCCTTCTCCAATTTACAGAGAGAAGGGGAAAAAAGATGCAAGGTCATTACCACAGAGGGCCCAATTACATGAAATAATCTCCGCCGTAAAAACAAGCTCTGCTGAGAGTTCACCAAGTGACACAGAATACCTACAGCATTGTGTATGTGTGTGTTTGTGAGAGTGTAAGGAAGTTGCTGAGACATAGACATGTAATATAAGAAGTGAATATGCTTGTAGCTGTCAGTAATCAACAGCTTGATGGCAATGAGGTCATTTTCTCAAGACAATGAAGTAATTACAGCTTGATATCAAATTTATCATACCATGCATTCTAGATCGTGTTGCTCAGACTGAGATTAAAGGGTTAGTTCACCCAAAAATGAAAATTCTGTCATTAATTACTCACCCTTGTGTCGTTCCACACCCATAAGTCCTTTGTTCATCTTCAGAACACAATTTTTTTGATAAAATCCGATGGCTCAGTGAGGCCTCCATTGCCAGCAAGATAATTAACACTTTCAGATGCCCAGAAAGCCACTAAAGACATATTTAAAACAGTTCTTGTGACTACAGTGGTTCAACCTTAATGTTATGAAGTGACGAGAATACTTTTGTGTGCCATAGAAACAAAATAATGACTTTATTCAACCATATCTAGTGATGGGCAATTCAAAACACTGCTTTCAAAGCTTTACAAATCTTTTGTTTTGAATCAGTGGTTCGGAGCGTGTATCTGCCAAAGTCATGTGAAACATGAAACATTTCGAAACACTTATGACGTAACGAAGCCTCGTTTACTGAAATCACATGACTTTAGCAGTTTGAAACACGCTCCGAACAACTGATTCGAAACAAAAGATTCGTAAAGCTCAGATCAGGTCTAAAGGGTTCATTTAGCCAAAAATGAAAATACTGTCATCATTTACTCATCTTAGTGTTATTCTATATCTGTATAATGTTCTTACTTCTGTGGAGCACAAAAGGAGATGTTTTGACGAATGTCCATGTTGCTCTTTTCCAGTGAAAGTGAATAGGGACAAATAGGGATGGATTTATCATATATAATCCAATAGACATAAATTATATGGGTTTGAACGACATAAGAATGAATAAAGATGACAGAATTTCCATTTTAGGATGAGTTTTGTGTGTGTGTGTGTGTGTGTGTGTGTGTGTGTGTGTGTGTGTGTGTGTGTGTGTGTGTGTGTGTGTGTGTGTGTGTGTGTGTGTGTGTGTGTGTGTGTGTGTGTGTGTGTGTGTGTGTGTGTGTGTGTGTGTGTGTGTGTGTGTGTGTGTGTGGGGGTTTGTTTATATTACATTGTGGGGACCAAATGTCCCCACGATGTAATATAAACCTGAGTTCACCTTCATCGTGGGGACCAGCCACCGGTCCCCACAATGTAAATTAATTAATAAAAATACTAAAAGATGTTTTTGTGAGAAAATAAAGGTGTGCACAGTTTCCTGTGATGGTTAGGTTTAGGGTTAGGGGTAGGGTAGGGGGATAGAAAGTACGGTTTGTACAGCATAAAATGCATTGTGGCCTATGGAAAGTCCCCACAATTCACAAAAACAAACATTTGTGTGTGTCTGTGCATCTGAGTGTGCGTTTGTACACATCTGTGTGCGTCTGTGTGTGTCTGTGTGCGTCCGTGTGTGTGTGTGTGTGTAATCTGGTGTTAAAACTAACGTATTAACTAGTGGTCGACCAATAATCAACAAGTCTTTGCCAACTATACACACAAGAAGATTTAACGGCTAGATTTGCCAAAGTTTGCAAGGGAATTAAATGTTATTAAATGTTTATTAGACATAAAGACTTGATTAAAATCCTTTTGCTGATTGTTGACAGTATATGAAAAAAGTAATAGCATTTGCCTTTCGATTATTGGACTAAGCTGGTTAATTTACACTTTCAAACACTTAACAAAGCCTTGTTTACTGAAATCACGTGACGCTGCCAGTTTGATATAAACTCCGAACCACTGATTCAAAACAAAAGATTCGTAAAGCTTCGAAGCTTCATGAAGCAGTGTTTTGAAATTGCCCATCACTATATATTGACAGTTTTTTTTGATACACAAAAATACTCTCATCGCTTCATAACATTAAGGTTGAACCACTGTAGTCACATGAACTCTTTTAAATATGTCTTTAGTAGCTTTTTGGGCATCTGAAAGTGTTAATTATCTTGCTGTCAATGGAGGCCTCACTGAGCCATCGGATTTTATCAAAAATATCTTAATTTGTGTTCCAAAGATGAGTGAAGGTCTTACAGGTGTGGAACGACATGAGGGTGAGTAATTAATGACAGAATTTTCATTTTTGGGTGAACTAACCCTTTAACTATTTAAATGAATAAACTGTAAGTAAATGTGAAGTGTGAGAGTAAAAGAGCCATGTAGAGAAGGAGAGGATAGAGAGCTTGCCAACACTGGCCGAAATGTTGCTCCGCTCGTCGTGGAGGGTCAAAAGAGAGTGCGTGTCACCATCTGCCACAGGGGGAAAGACATTCATCCATCACACCTCCATATGCCGCCCATTACAATCACCTGTTTTCACACCTGTCTAATACCAGCTGACCTCTTTCAACATCTGTTTACCATGCATTAATTACTATAGATATCAGGAGAGACTAATGCTTCTTTGAGAGTGTTTGAACTGACAGGTTTAATTGCGTTCAGGGAGGTGCCAAGAATCTAATGAAGGAGAGGAAATTGTGACAGAAAAGGCTTGCAAGTGAAGACATAGGAAAGGACACAAAAGAAAGAAAGAGAATTATTGAGAAAGAAAGTGCCATTGCAGTTGTGTCGTGCCCCACATTTGTGCCGTAGCCCAGTACAGGACTGATGAGTCTTGTGCTGCGATGTCACTGGGCCGCGCCCCATCATGCCACCTCCTTCAAAAGCACATAATAAATACACTCCATCACAGCGGCCTCGCCACACACACACTCACACGCACACACAGAGGGAATTAATTATAGATGTACATTAAATTACTTTCATCTCCTCCCCTTTTCCAGAGATGGGACACACACAGCGTGGTGACTGATGAAGCAGTATTTCAATACCTCCCTTGGCAACATGCGGGCTGAACAGACACACACACACACACACACATACACACTCATGCTTCTCATCCTTTTTGCTGCTCTCTGCCTCTTTTTCAGCTTTAACAGATCTCGCTGAATGCTGTTTATTTCATCTGTGATCTTTTATCGGTCCGCAGAGGCGTGTGAAGATACAGTAAGTCTAAATGCTGATCTCGGCATGGCAGTCTTATAGGGAAACATCTCTGTAGCAACTTTTTTCCATCACTCTAGTGACAACTTGGTTGAGAGGATTCTGTCAAAAGTTTGGCAGTCCTTGGATATTATCACTTGTAAATAAATGCTGCTCTTTTCAACTTAATATTTATCAAAGAATCCTGTAAAAAAAGTATCATGGTTTCTACAAACAATATTAAGCAGCAACATTACCTTATCAACACTGATAATAAGAAATGCATCAAACCAGCATATTAGAATGATTTCTGATCATGTGACACTGAACACGAGTAATAGAGTGCAACTGCATTCAGCCCCGACAAAACGCTGTAAAATGTTTGTTAAACAGAAACGGTGGTGCATTGAACACCCTGTTCTGATGACACAAGAGTTGCAACTATGGCAGCTGAGAAGGCCATTCTTTGTGTTCTTTTTGAAGATTTTTTATTTCAGAGCCTGATGAAGTTGGTATAAATACGTTTTTAATACTGCAAAATACGCTCGATGTTACAGTCACTGCCCTTGCTGTCCAGAATAAAAGAGAACATCCCATTCGAGTGAAGGGATGATTTAGGAAACTGTGGTTCCTAGTTATTGTGATCCAACTTTGGCCTTTATGTTTATGAAAGTTTATGAAAGTATCACTCTACAATACAATGGCAAAATATATAAGTATAGTATTTTTACGTTACATTAAAGGATTAGTTCACTTTAAAAAAAAAGATTTTCCTGATAATTTACTCACCCCCATGTCATCCAAGATGTTCATGTCTTTCTTTCGTCAGTCGATTAAGGTTTTCGATGAAAACATTCCAGGATTATTCTCCTTATAGTTACTTCAGTAGCCTCCAAACGTTTGAAGGTCAAAATTACAGTTTCAGTGCAGCTTCAACGGGCTTTAAACGATACCAGACGAGGAATAAAGGTCTTACCTAGCGAAACAATCTGTCATTTTCGATAAAAAAATGTATATGTATATGCTTTTTTCCGTAAGTAGAGTAGGGAAGGCATAGGACATACAGTGTAAGCTTTTTATAGAATACGAAAGTGCAGTTTTGGCGGAAGCACATACAAGGCGATCATTTGTGTTTATAAAGCATATACAGTTGTATTTTTTGGAAAATGACTGATCGTTTATCGTAGATAAGACCCTTATTCCTCGTCTGGTGTCGTTTAAAGCCCTTTGAAGCTGCACTGAAACTGTAATTTTGACCTTCAACCGTTTGGAGGCCACTGAAGTCCACTAAAAGGAGAATAATCCTGGAATGTTTTCATCAAAAACCTTCATTTCTTTTCGACTGAAGAAAGGAGGACAAACAATACACTTGCTCTTGTGAATTTATTTTGATGTTAATTACATTTACGAGTTGTTTCTTTAATACCGCGTGGTTTATATGCATGTAGATGCTGATTGGGCTGACATTTTTGACACACCCAAAACGTATCTCAAACCCATTGCACACCGTTTCCAGGAAACATGTCGTTCAACCCGGAAACCGTAGAAAAACGTTGCGCACTGGTTTGAGCTTGAACGTGCCCCTGGTTTCAGGAAGTATAAACTCCATTGGACCCACTTTATATTAAGTGGCCTTAACTACTATGTACTTACATTTAAATGAATCATTTGATACAATGCACTTATTGTGTACATACATGTTTTAACATTGTACTTATATTTTAAAAACACCTGCATGTTATTACATCTGTAATTAATTTCTGTGATTACATTTATAATTACACTGTTGACCCATCCCTTACACCTTACCCCCACCCTTAAACCTACCCATACCACCAAACCTGTCCCTTACCTTACCCGTACCCCACCTCAATAGCTGAAAATGTGTTTTGCAATTCAATATGAACCCAATAAGTACATTGTACTTATTTTTTGATGTAAGTATATAGTAAAGGCCACTTAATATAAAGTGGGACCACTCCATTTATTTTCTCTACAAGGGAAATTGATTTTAAACCATAACTTAAAGACAGACCTACTGTGAGCTACGAGGTTGATAAAACATGGTATTTGCTTCTGCTGAAGCCATCTGCCCACATTATTTTAGCTTATTTTTAAAATAATTGTGTTTAACAGTGGATTTCCTGGTGAAAAACTACATTACCCATGATGCTGTACAGAACATTACACCAATCAGATAGTCAAAAAAGCAACATGCTCCAAAATAACTCTTTAGCTCCGCCCACTCCCATGAAGCACTGCGAATGACGTAATCAAGTCAATCTCCCTATGCTCTCAAAATGCTGAAATGTTTGTGTATATATACACATATTTTGCAATAAACTTATAATATACATATAATCAACATTCGTAAATAAGTTTTTAATCGTTTTTAATTTATTATGCTGTTCGCAATGCTTCATAGGATTGTAGTTCTTTCCCTCACTAAAACCATCAAGTACACAAACTTGTCCTGTTGTACCTTTGTCTTTTTGTCTGATTTTCGAAAACTTTTTTGCTTCAAATCAAAATTTGTGATTTGCCTCGTAGCTGATTGGCTTTGTTCATGGCTTATAACTCTTTAATGAAGACTATTTTAAAATCCCTATGGGAAAAATGAATGAAAAAAATACTTCCAGAACCAGCACAGCTGAAAAAGGGGGCGGACACTGTTGCAGTCTATGGCTGCTGAAATGGCTGTTTTCATACCATGGTCTGTCTGAAAACTCAATTCTGATTGGCTGGAAGGTGTGCAATAAAACAGTTTAATCACCATTCTATATTAATATGCTGCTTTCATTAAAGCAAACACACACATACAGAAATTTGGAGACTGCGCTGCACACACACAGAAACATTCAGGAGCACAAAAACTGGTTAAAGGATTAGTTCACTTTCAAATACAATTTTCCTGATCATTTAATCACCCCATGTCATCCAAGATGTCCATGTCCTTCTTTCTTTAGTCAAAAAGAAATTAAGATTTTTGATGAAAATATTCCAGGATTATTCTTCTTATAATAGACTTCAATGGACTCCACTGTTGAAGGTCAAAATGATAGTTTCAGTGCAGCTTCAACGGGCTTTAAACGATCCCAGACAAGGAATAAGGGTCTTATCTAGCGAAACACTCTGTCATTTTTGAAAAAAATATAAATCTATATGCTTTATATAAACAAATGATCACCTTCCAAGTGATTCCGCCAAAACCACATTTTCGTATTCTTCAAAAAGCGTATGATGTATGTCCTACTCCTTCCCTATTCAACTTACGGAATGAACACAGCACCAGTTCCATTTTTTCTGTAAGTAGAATAGGGACGGCGTAGGCCATATAGCATATGATACCCACCAAAATCTGAAGTACAATATTTTAAAAATAAATAAACATACAAAAAATATTATAAAATGTACTTGAGTATATGACCTTAGTGTAAAATAGGCTTTAGCTGAAGATATAATATTGTTAGAAAGGCAGAGTTACATGTGTACGTGTTACTTTCCATCATTCATCATCAGCAAAGAGAGTAGCTGTGTTTGAAATTACCCCCTATACCCTCATTCACTAAATTACACCACTAATATATTCCATTTGAAGGAGTGAATGAAAACGAGTGAGTGAATTTGGACACTGTGTGCACCAGAAGAGCAGCTGCTTTTGCGTAGTTTGTGCTTGCTATTTAATAATCATTTGAAACTTAGAAAACTGGCAGCTCCAATAGTAATGAATAGATTTATCTTGAACTCTATCATGGAAACTATATGTATAAACCTTAATTAAACAATTTAATAAACAATTAAAAAGGAATTTATACCATATTATTCTGTACCCACTCGCTAGTGGAGCACTCCCTCAGAAAGTCCCTGATCACGAGGTGGTACTTTTTCAAAGTTCAGGAACTTTCGGGGGTGGGACTAAACATGCTGATTGGTTGATGTAACGCAGCATTTTGATTGGTTGACTCCACGCAGCATTTTGTTTTAATCGCCATATTTAAAAGTCTGTTGTGGTGTGTGCAGTAAGAGTTGTTTGCTATTCAAATCAACAATGGAGTTTAAAGAATATAACCGATAGCCCGACAACGAGGTTCAGGCTTTATTAAGCTTATATGCGGAGGATGAAATTCAGCAGGAACTGCAAAATTGCACATAGTCCTATGTGACCGGACCGCATTAAAAACGCAGACAGCAACAGGTCTGGGGGAATAAAATTTCCTGGGACAAATTTGTCTGGATAATTTCAGTGGAAAAGCAGCTAAAGATTGTGTCAATGAATCAACTGATCAAATCCAGTGTGTTCTGACCCACACCCCATTGAGGGAGAATAGATATAAGACCTTAAAGGTGCTAAAGAGGATCTTTTCATCTACTCAGAAACCAAAGACTGTTACTGAGCTTTTGAAATGAGCGCATACGTAAGAACAACCCCCCTCCTTTCAAGGGAATGCCTCCAAAAACACGTGCACTCGTATTGGAACACGAGTGTTTACCACCGGCATTCGCTGTGTCATGTTAGTGGATTCATTATGTCGGACTCACCGCAGGTAGCTCATAATCTGCAGTTGTTACTCCTGTCTCCTGACAAAAACATTGCATGCGGTGCCTGTGGAGTGTGGAAAGTTACTGGAGCGCGCAGCTGCGCACGTCTCGCACAAGAAACATAATGGCAGTGATTGACAAGCCAGAGGACCAATCGTTTACGCGATGATCGCGTAAACGATTGGCTGATGTTTTTAAGGCCCTACCTCGTGCACAGATGATGTATATTAATATTATTCCTTTCAGTGCACCTAATAAATAGTCTTTTATCAGTTAGTAAAGACAGTTTCAAGTAATATTGCAAAAATGTATAAAACAAAACATCCTCTTTAGCACCTTTAAACAGTTTAACCTTTTGCAATCCTACTATCAAACAAATATTTTTGATTTTTTAGGGCATTGTCTTATATTATGAAGGCTGTATTGAAGCATTGATATTGGAATGGAACTTAAAGGGATAGTTCACCCAAAAATGAAAATTTGATGTTTATCTCCTTACCCCCAGCGCATCCAAGATGTAGGTGTCTTTGTTTCATATACTTCAATGAGTGCGAGACATCACTCCCGTTGTCAGAGCGTGATCAGACCTCACGAATCGAGTGATGAATGCCGTTGGACATAGTGGTTTTTTAGAGGTAAAAAATTATATAATTACTGTTCGGTTTCTCACACAAACCGATTGTTCAGTGTCTTAGGACATCAATGTGTCGTCACGAGCCGCAGGGTTTAATTTGGATTTGTCTGTCGTGTTTTATTTACTCTTATAGTAAAAGTTCCCGCTGACTTGCATTATACCACTGACAGGTTGGAGTTAAAAATCATAATTTGTGTTCTACTGAAGAAACAAAGACATTGGATGCGCTGGGGGTAAGCAGATAAACATCAAGTTTTCATTTTTGGGTGAATTATCAATAAGTTCAATAAGCAAGACTTATGTTTAGTTCTTTCAGTGAAGGATTCGTCAAACTAATTCAACTCCTGAGAGTCATTTTGAATTATTCATTATTCATTAAAAGAACCGTTACAAGAACGGTGTTTAAAAGGAGCATCTCAGCTGAAAATCAAAGCAGCACCAAACAGCTTTGGTGGATTCTGTGAGTTAATTAATTGACTGATTCAAACAGCCAATTGCTGAGTTTTTAAACTTTTTGATATATTACAAGAACCTATTCATAGTAGTCATTTTAATGTGAAAGGACAGGTATGAATATATGTTTCCCTGCAGCTCATGCAGAGAGTCGCTGCTGAAAAGCAACGCTATGATCGCCGACATGGTTGTGGCCATGTGAGAAAAAAGTAAGTACAAGTTATACCCACAAACTTGCAAATTCATATTGAGAACTTAAATTTTTCACATTTGTGCCATAAACACAGCACCATTTTCACACTTTGCGTGACCCAGTTATTTCCACTCTGAAAACCACTGGTCTAAACGGTTCATAGAGCAGAGAAGACGTTTGAACATTATACATGAGCTCTGATCCAACTTTATTCTCATCAGTGTTATAAATGGTGGAGTTGATCTGGGATAAGGGTTTTTTTTGGTCATAGTGTGTATTAATGTGTTCTGGAATGGGTCATTTCATAACCTTTGGACACACACAGACTTATAAAAAAAGGGAAAGCTCTGTAAAAGCCAGACCATGAAGGACAACACTTACAAACCAAAGCACAAGGGGATGGATGACGAGGGTGGGGGGTGTAAAAGACGAAAAATACAAAGGGTTTGGAGGGGTCGGGGAATCAAGCAGAGACAACCACAGTCAGCTAGTGTACAGGCCTCTCTCTCTCAAGGGCTTTCTTCTGTGTCCTTTGCCTTGTCCCCAGACCTTGAACAGAGTCTGCCTAATTTATTGGCTTGGCAATTTGCTGAATGTGAGAGAAAGTCTGTGTGTGGAGAGAGAAAAATAAAAATACAGTAGAGAGAAAGAGAGAGAGAAATAGAGAGTTTTCGGCTCCAAGCTACTGGTTCAGAACATCCGGGGCTCGCTTCATTAGCTAGTCACGCCCTTAGCTATGACATTTCAAAACTTGTTACCCAGCTTTCTAATTGGCGTGAAAAATTGAGCAAAGCTCCAAACAGTCATGGCTGCATAGTAAATCCTGATCTGACACCATGTTTTTGTCCTTGGGAGAGTTTTTTTTTTTTTTTTTTGCCTCTTATTCTAGTTCGCCATTCTGTAGTCATTATTATCACTTTTTCCAAACATTCAAAATATTATATTTCAGGGTTTCTGGTTGACAAAAGGTTAAATAGGTAAAGAAAATTGTCAAATGCGAGTCATTAAAGTGACTTTTAAAAATAAAAATTGGTAACACTTTATTTGTGTCATATGTTACATGTAGTTACTATAGTAATAACTATAAATTATGCATAATTACATGCAACTAACCCTAAGCCAAACCAAATCCTAATCCTAACCTTATACTAAGTACATAATATTACTCAGTACTTAAATATATAATTACAGTGTAGCAAAGACACCTTAACATAAAGTGTAACCTAAAAATTATAATTTAACCTACCTAAGATTCAGAATCTACATCATACAGGCAAAATACTTTCCTAAGAACTTATGTTTTGGAATAAACAATGCTGAAAATGCAATGTAAAACAGAATAAAATAAAATAAATTAGCAGGGAAAGAAAACAAAAGCAGACTTGCTTAATACAGAAATAAATTAATTAGGCATGTTAGAGATAGCTGTTTGAATTTCACAAATGTAAAAGGCAGTCTTTTAAGAAACAATTTACATATTTGTTAAAATACACTTCATTAATAAAGAAAGGAGATGGTTTTGCAATTTTAATGTCAGTCTGTGTTGTTTTCCATCTCTTTGATGCAGCCAGTATACGTGTTCTGCTTTTTGACCTTTGATCTTTGCTCAACCTCACAGAGCCCCAGTTTTTCTCCATTTAGTGTTTGTCTCGTGAGTAATCAGCCTCTCCCTGTCTGTTATAGTGGAAGTTCACGCTGAACAAGAAACAACCTGCAGTAAGAAGACCAGCACTATACAGGTCATACATGTTCCAGTAGTTGTCAAACCGGTCTTCCTTGCAACTTATAAATTAATCATCCCCAGTGAAGCAATTCCTAACAGATCAGGCATGCTATGGGAATCTCTCTTATTGCGCACAGAGAAACTCTGACACATAGCAAAAAAATGTAACGCATTGGTGCTGCAATTAAAAACCGTGAGCTAATGAGTTTTCGCTGTGCAGATGATGATGAGGGCGTTCTCTTTGCCCTTCGCTCTGCGTCAAACCAAACAACCGACCGCCAGAGTTTGATTGATCACGTTCAGCGTTTCAGGGTGTATGCCGATGACCAGGACCCTCATTAGGGCCTGTGCCTGATTGGTGCGCCGGTAATGAGTCTCCATCTGGTGGTCACCCCTAATTTTTTCTTTTTGTTTTCTAATGTATTTATTGGTTAATTATCACTCAGGTAAAAGCATTTAATGAGTGAAGGGCTGATCTGAGATTCATTAAGAACACAGAAAAGCAAAAGGCTAATTACTGCAATTTCCTGTCTTTTTCCTCATTAGTTTGACCCGCAGGTTTTGGCAGTGGGGTACAGATTCTGGTCATAACAAGGAGGTAGGACGTAAAGAGGGAATGTAATGACTCTGCCCTCCGGAGGAGAGAGCTAAAAGTGTGTTTGTGTGGGTATGCGTGTGGACATGTGCTTATTTACTCCATTAAACATGGAAAAAAGGGGGTCACACCGCAGAACTTGTAGACCAAGAAAGAATCCAGCTCATTATAATACACAAGAATATATCTGTTGAGGTAGCCACTTCCTGTCCATATACAGGTCAATGCTCCCTATTTACTTGTGCCACCAAAACTAAACCTCTATTTAATCAAAACTTTGCTGCAGCATGAGTCAGCCTTTTTCTGTCAATTGATATCCACAGGCTTTTGTTTCATATCTTCTTGAATTGCTTTGAAATCAGCTGTGCATGAATATGTGAATTATTTTGTCTACTCGTGTATATCCAGAAACTGGTAAAGAAAGCAAAGGAAAGAGCGAAAACACTTCAAAAGATCAGCCATTTTTGCTGATATCCAACACACTGCATCAAGAAAGTAGGCCTATATTCTGCAGACCCCTATTGTAGGTGTACGCTATGTTCAAATACACCACCTTTGGATTTACACAGTACAAAAAAATGTTATTTCTCAATGCAGAAAATGTCCTCAATAATAGCCGACCGTATGAAGCATGATGTAATGTGCTGTTAACACATACAGAAGCCTTGGTCAGCAGTCTAGGGTCCGTTGGGCAGTTCCTGGCGTTTATCGCTGGCCGATTGGGACGGCGGTGAAGTCAGCGAGTGTGAGGCGAAAGGAGACTTCATTACGCCTCCAGCTACTTATACTCAGAAAACGTTCCGTAATTTGTGCATAGAGCCAAATCCTCAAGCGGGCGTGCACCGCAACTCAAAGCGGGACGACTTGATTCACAGCTGTAAATAAGCGTGACCAATTACTGCCTTTCTTTCCCTCCCTGAGCTTACTGTGAAATCTCACTCGCCGACCATAATCCAATTCTGCTGGAATGTCTTACAATAATGACACCCTGGAAAGCATTACCACCCCACCTCTGTGTACTTGCATTAGGCAGGCAGGCAACAGAGAGAGAATAACTGTTTTTGGCTCAGCTCTGATTTTGTTTGTTTTGTTCTGTTTCAACTATTTTATTAAGCCTCAAGTGTGACCTTTTCCTTTCAGAGAAAAGTGAGGGAAAGTGAAGAACTGCAAAAAGCCATGGTAAATGTCATTGTCCTTCTATGCCTGAGACCAGCTGTTAATACCTATGACGAGACAGGGGATAGGAATTATTTTGGTTGACTCAGATGAAGAAAGTCAGCTTTGAAGGAAAAACAATGGCTTACACAATCTCTTGGTCATGGTCCATACATTATATGTCTGAACAATTAATAATGGTTAAATATTTAAATATTATGTAAATATAGTAAAACCCCAAATTTTTGAACAGCAGCGTATTTATATATAGTTCAGTCATGAAACTCTTCCGAGCAGCTGATTAGTTCACTTAAAGCCAATTGGTCATCATCAACATAACCTATTTATTCCTAACTTCGAATTGGATCAGTTCATTGCAGCGCACCCTGGGATTTCGCTTGCCCTCCACCTTCCCCAGCACCACCTGCCTAAATCAGTGGGTTCTTCATATGTTTCCTTGCAGCAGCCTAAATTCACTTCACTGTTTTCATGTGCATTTTAGATGTATTCTCACTCATCAGCAGCAGCAGTGAAGCAGATCTAGTCCGCCAAGACCAAACCTATGTACATTCCATGTATATTAATAAATACTGTTTAAATTCATTTCGAGAGTTTCATGATTGAAATACATATAAATGTTGTTTTTAAATGGTAAATATAAAGATTCTACTCCAGCTTACCAAAATCAGAGTAATCAGCACACAGCCTCTTCTTCCAAAAATGAGAAGTTCTAGTTCCAAACTAGGCTGGATACGCCACAAGGCCAACCCCATGGTTAGGGGGACAAAACAAATGGTACATTCAAGTCTGAATCCATTTGGTACTGGCCAATGCCTGGCAAACGTGTCCACCATGGCAAGAATCAGGGGCGTAAATCGCGGGGGGGACGGGGGGGACATGTGCTGTCCCCCCCAAAAAAATATCATTAAAAACCACTCTAAGTATTGTAAATAAATTATATATCCTTAAAATAACTGTGTAAGAAGTAAAGTAATACAAACGCAAACAGGCGTTTAAGTTTAGAAACATTTTGAGTCACCCCTCCCTTGCCTCACAGTGGTTTGGTCCACCGCGCACGTCACACTCGTGCATGTAGAAATCCAGCGGCGCCGGCGGGACAGGAGACAGACAGTGGTTGAAAGGAGCTCTAGTAAGTAGGCTTTTAAGGCTATTTGATTCAAAAACATCGGATGAAGTGGTTATTTTTGCTTTAATGCTGATGACGCTGAGTAATTAGTCATAACAAAAAAAGCAAGATGATAACATTATTTTTTTTCCCGTGAGTCCGCTATTTTAGCGATTATAATGTTACTTAGCGTGTTTGGTAGCTTGTTTACCATAGCTTGTTGGATATTATAAGATAAGTCACCCACACCAACAATTAACATTGTGATAAGAATGTGAACTGTAATAAGGCTAGTAGATTTACTGTTGTGTGTTGGGTTTTGCTCAAAGTGTATTCATCGTATTTTGGTGACTTGGTTGTAAACAACTTCAAAAATATTCCAATAAATAAATGATTTTGAATATTTTGGTCAATTTAGTCAGTTTTTTTATTGAACCAAAGAGAAACGTTGAGCATAATGGCAGTCTACATGCTACACTAATAATAGTAGTAAGGTTTTCTTCTGTGTAACATTACATATATGATATATCCTTTATAAGTAAAATTTTGGCTGCATTATTTGTGTCCCCTTCAAAAATTGCTCTTGAGAAATGTTATGTTTATTGTCCCCTCCTACTGTCCGATGAAATTTATGCCCCTGGCAAGAATATTTAAATTATGGTGAATATATTTATTCATGTTCTTGGCTGATGGGCCACAGTGGATGATGTTGAGCACACAGCCAGTTATCTAAGTAAGAGAAAATAAAACTAAATTTGCTGGCGAAATGCATGTTGATGACTTGAAACTGCACCTCTTGCTTGTCACAATCGGTCCTTTGTTAAAGCTACACTAAGTTGTTTGGGCTGCTCTAAAATCTATATCTGCTACAAGAGAAAGTGATGATATTGATAATGCAATTTGAAAAGTCATGTTTGATAAATCACTTTTTACTACAGTGTGCTTCATAATAGGCTAACACAGTCTATCATATCAAAAGAGTTCATTAAATATCAATTTGTGCTCTTCAAAACATTCAATCGTGGGTTCAGTTGAAAAAAAAAAATTTAACAATGACAATGAAAAAGAATGAAAACCTAGTTTTGGGCAAAAAAAAAAAAAAAATCAATCCTAACTTGAACATGAAGTATCAATCAACATTACACAGCCATAATATATATTGAAAACGTTCAGATTTGTTCGGTCGACGAAGATAAAGACAAACTGATAAAACACTGCTGATTTAGAGGAGCCAGAGCTCAGGTGGAGACCGGACTTCCTGTCATGGCAGCAAAACTATGTGCTAGGGACCTTCTGGATTGGAAATACATCCCAGTAATTGTCAGGGAAGGCCGAAGGTTGAAGGAGAGCCCAAACCCTATGAAAAATAAAGATTGAAAAAAATGGGTTCCATTTCCGAGGCTAGTGTGGCTGTGGCCATTCCTAAATGTGGTGTGGTCTGTGATTAAATTAAGACCATTTCTGCTCTGTGCACATTAGCGTTCCATCTCATTTCACATTGGCAACTAAAAACTCATTAACGGAAGCTGAAATAATTTCAGAAATGATTCCTCCATTTAAATGGTAATAAATTAGAGACTCTGGACAATTCACTGAGTGCTTCCTCCTTCACCAAAAAATCCAATTTAGTACTGCTTCATCTTCCAAATGAGCATCACACTCATCTTCACCTACAGAGAGAGATGTAGGTAAAGGGAGAGAGGGTTCTCATTTCAGAGGTTTTTGCCGAACAATGACGTCTGTACACTCTTGAATATGAGTCTTCCTGTCTTAATGACATCACTGAAGTTTTTCATTTGTATTGATGTGCTTTGTGTGATTGCTAATTTAGAAATTCAGAGATAATTGAGACCATATAGCACCACATCCCAGGAGCAAGGATTTAGGGCATTACAGGCATCAGAAGACATCAGAGGCAGACTATCTTTTACTGTTGTCAGCATGATGTATGTGTGAAAAAGCTTGAGAATTCCAGGAAGTGACAACTTTCTTGTCAGAAGGAAGCAGTCAGCATTTCTCAAGTTACAAGATGAGCTCCTGAAGATTTTGAATGAGAGAAGGTGACACTTGTAGAAAGTTTTGAAAATGTTAGAAATGCTTTCACACACACAGCATTTTTTGTAAATATAACTGTATTTTTTTTATTTAGAGGTCATCTGTGAACAGGACCTGTTGTCAAAATGGCAGTTCAGAAGCTGTAACATTGCCAGAAAAGTTATGTTTTGATGCTATGTGTGAACAAAGCAGTAAGATGAATGGTTTGAGCATGTGCAAAGTCAAGCATGTGAGCCAATCACAAAGTTCTAGAGCAGTGTATGCACTCACTCCATGTCATTTAGTTATAAACCTGAGAGATGGGAGTTGAAAATCATGATTGTGGATAGAAATGTCAAATTGGACAGATGCTTTAACACAGCTTTTGAAAAATAATTTCAGGCATATTTTTTAAATGCTTGTTGTTGATCTTACTGTGAACAATTTATCCATTTGTTTAATCCTATTATAGTAACCCGATCTTCTGTTGAAAGGTCAGACTTCTGTCTGGTGATGTTTCCTTTACTTACAGTCGACTGAAGCTCACATTCAGAATTCAACTGATGGGTAGAACCAAGTCTCCACACTGTAAAAAGAAATCCCAGTAAAATTTACAGTAAAAAAACGGCAGCTGTTGTCGCCAGAACTTTACCGTAAAAAAAGCAGCAACGTAAAAAAAAATCTGTTAAATTTACGGTAAAATAACGTATTTCATTAACTGATATAATGTTAATTTACCAACCTAATGAAGTACTAATATCTGTTTTGTACTTTTATAATACACTGACAGTCACCAAAACAGTGGTGATAAGAGTCACATGATGAATCAAAGTTCAACACAAGCAGCTTTTCCACAAGGAGGAGGACAATTCTAATATATAGAAGGTGCACACAGTGTCATTCACACACACACTAAACACCATCATGGTAACATGCATGAAATTTAAAAATGCAATAAACATTAATTTAACAACATTAGATGTAACATAAAACCCTAATGTACATAACTGATTAGGAAAAAATGAGAAAAACTAAGAAGAAACAGTTATTTCAACGAAAATATATCAAATGGGAAGTGTCACGCAGGGAATTGTGGGAATGTCAATTTACGGTTTTTCACTGTAAATTTTACAAGGAATTGTTATTTTTCACTTCCAAAAACTGTGAATTTATCGGTAGTTTACCGTAAAATTACATTAAATGTACCGTTAGATCTATTACAGTTATTCACCGTATACAGTACGCAAACTTTCTGTAAACCAATTGACAGTTTTTCACCACAGCATTTTTACAGTCTTTTACTGTTAAAATCACAGTCATTTTTTCTTTTCAAATAAGATCTGTTGTTACTTACGTTACAACTAATGAACAGAGTGCAACATGGATAAAAGATGGAAAACATCTAAATAGGAGACACTTAAATGGGTCCACTTGTGTAAAAATAACAATACTTTTCCTGAAAAATGTGAGTGGCAAGTTTGGACTTAATCATTGGGCTTACAGAAAGTGTTTACAGTCCCTGCTGCACTTTGGGATGCCATGTGGCCACAGAGGCCACTAATTCCTTCCTTATCTATACTCATATCCTCTGTGGCGGGTTGTGGTAGGATAATGAGGCTCGCTGGGCAGCCCTTCAGGGCTAGCACATGCACTGCATTCCCCTCCCGGGGCAATGGGATGGCACAGACGTAATTACATTCAGAGAGTGAAAATAAGAGAAAGAGAACAAGACAGAGGCCTACAGGCCATGATCTTCTGCCAAAGCATGCATACTCAGCGCTCCGGGGAGGGACAATGGGACTATATTGTGATCTGTGGAGACGTGTTTTAGCAGTTCACAAAGACCCAAAGGCTTAACTAATGAGAAACAACTGGAAATCTGGCTTTGCTAAATAAAGCCCAATGACATATACTCCAGAGTGCTCATCCACTTACCCTCCAGTGATATCAACCAAAACATGTTTCTCTGTAAATTGCTGTCAGTCTGTGCATTAGTGTTGGGGATTTTTCAGTGACTCTTTCTGCAGGTTATATCGTTATGCCAGTAGGTGGCGACTGGAATATTATGAGTGAGCCAATGATTCATTCACCCATTCGATTCATTCAAAACACTGATTCATTCAGGAGTGAAACTGCATCCAAAATTGTAATGGACATTTGGTTTGAAACATAACCTTTAAAAGGGGTTCTATTATGCTTTTTTACATTTTCAACTTTCTTTTCAAACAGTCTGTTCAATGCATGTTCAATTGAAAAACAATAAAAAAGCAGTACAGTGGAATGGAAGAATGCGTTCAGTGTGAACAGCTCCAAACTGTTCAATAACTGTGTCTAAAATGTAAGTTACTTGATATTAACTGCTTGGTTATTGAACCGTTCGTTATTCAAGCAATGTCACAGTCACAGTTGGTCTGAAGAACAGCACTCAAAAGCATTCTTGCTTGTGTGACATTGCTTAATTAATAAGCAATGAAAATGTACAGCTCCCATTTCAAAGCATCCGACTGATGATTTTCTTATGAGCAATTGTGTGATAGTGTTTTTAATACCGTAGCAACACATCACATCTATCCACCAACCATGAGCACCTACCTGCTCACATCGTGATTCATTACTACTCATTTGACCTAGAGAGGGAAAAAGAGTGAGCGAAAGAAAAGCATTTTGATGAGAAAGATTTGTTCAGTACTATTACACCCATCATCTCTCAAATATCAGTCACCTACAAGATTGCTTCTCAATTCATCTCGTATCCTCTCCAACTGTAATATTTCTGATGACACCTATTAGATCACAGTCACGTTTCATATTGAGGAAAACAACTCCAAGCAAGAAAAACTTGATGATGCATTTGTCTGCTAGTATTCTTTTTTCACGTTCTTTGTTTTCTCTCTTAGGGTTGCATATGCATAAAACATGTCATTTTAAATGACATTTCTAACTTTTAAATGAACAGTAAATAATGGTCTCATAAGCATAATACAATCTCATTTATTCCACCGTTAGTTCCAGTTCTCAAATTTGATTGACAAATTCGATCTGAAATTTAATCAAATAATAATAAAAAAAAAATTCCATATTACATTATATTAACCTATTAAAAAAATGATATACCAACCGGCCACTTTATTAAAGGGATAGTTCACACAAAAATGAAAATTTTATGTTTATCTGCTTACCCCCCAGGGCATCCAAGACGTAGGTGACTTTGTTTCTTCAGTTGAACACAAATTAAGATTTTTAACTCGAACCGTTGCCGTCCGTCTGTCGAGTCAAAAAAAATATGCACAGACAAATCCAAATTAAACCCTGCGGCTCATGGCGCCGCATTGATGTCCTAAGACACGAAACGATTGGTTTGTGCAAGAAACTGAACATTATTTATATAATTTTTTACCTCTAATACACCACTATGTCCAACTGCGTTCAGCACTCGCTTAGTGAGGTCTGATCGGGCTCTGACAACGGAAGTAATGTCTAGCACTCATTGAAGTATACGTGCGAGACATCACTGCCGTTGTCAGATCCGTTTGTTTCTCGCACAAATCAATCGTTTCGTGTCTTAGGACATCAGTGTGTTGTCACGAGCCGCAGGGTTTAATTTGGATTTGTTTGTGCATGTTTTATTTACTCTTATAAATTGTGTTAAAATTCACTCGCATTATAAGACTGACAGAAGGCAGCGGTTTGAGTTAAAAATCATCATTTGTGATCTACTGAAGAAACAAAGTCACCTACATCTTGGATGCGCTGGGGATAAGCAGATATACATAAAATTTTCATTTTTGGGTGAACTATCCCTTTAAGTATACCTGTTTAACTGTTCGTCAACGCAAATATCTAATCAGCCAATCACATGGCAGCAACTCAATGCATTGTAGACATGGTCAAGGCCAGTGCTGCCTATTTAGCGATATTGTCGCTAGATAGTGACTTCCCCACCCCTTTTGAGACTTTTTTCAAAAGCCTAGTGACGAATCTAGCAACTTCTGGGACAAACCTTATCTAGATTCCTTGACTTGCCCACTGATCTATATTTATATTTCAATCGTGACAACTTTCGGAAGATTGTTAGCATGGTAATGGATATGTCAATGTTAATGTATTTGGTCTTGGCAGAACAGATCTGCTATGCTGCTGCTGATTATTGCTTCTGCTGCTGAGCAAGTAGGAACTTGCTTCAAGTTGGAGAACACTAGACCTTATTCCCAGTGACCGACTCAAAGCAGTTGTCGACTAGTAGACGCAGTGCTAGAGTATAAATATTTTTGAGTATCGCCAGTAGATGTTCAGGTGTCGACTAGGAGACACCCTAGGTAAACTTAGGTCAGGTGTGTAGGGGAAAATCTACCATATTTGTCTGGTGATGTTTCCTTTTCTTACAGTCGACTGAAGCTCACATTCAGAATTTTCTCCATCCAATCAACAACTGATGGGTAGAACCAAGTCTCCACCCTTCATTTTTTCTTTTCCAATAATCCGTCTCCAATACATATGCCAATACGCTGCTGTGAGTAAGACATAGTGCTGCTGCACAAATAGCATATATTAATAACCATAGCAGATCTATACAGGTGGAGCTGGGGAAGGTGGAGTGTTTTAGAGGAACTCTGAAGCACACTGAAAACTGCTATAGTGAATGTAACCAGCCATTTAATTTTGTGAGCAACAAGCTCATTGGCTGCAGATGTGACATGGACCAATCAGATTGTGCCAAATAGTTAATGCTGTACTTATCATCAGCTTGCGTTAAGGACCCATCAGCCTGCGCCCTCTAGAGTTTCATGACTGAACAGATTTGGATGTGGCATTATTGTTGGTCTGAATATTTCAGAAACTGCTGATCTAATGGGATTTTCACTCAAATATCGAGGCAAATATCCAGTGAGAGGTAGTTTTGTTGGCAAACATGCCTTGTTGATGCAAGAGAATGACCAGACTAATTTGAGCTTATAGAAAGGCAACAGTAACTCAAACAACCACTTGTTACAACCGAGTTCTGCAGAACAGCATCTCTGAAGGCACAAAACGTCAAACCTTGTAGCAGATGGGCTACAGCAGCAGAAGACCACACAGTGTGCCACTCCTATCGGTTAAAGGGTTACTTCAGGATTTAGCATTAAGCTTTGTATTAGTAGAATACCACTAGTATTTTCGAATTACCGTGCTTTCCCCCTTCATATCAGCCCGAGATGTGAGATTTATGCATTTTTATTCTGTAAAAAACCCTCCGATGACGCAAAAATCGTCATTTTGCGTCATCTGAGGCTTTTTTGGCCAGAGGCTTAAAACTACAGCCAGTAATAGCAGGTAGTTCCGCATTTTTTCACCACGCCCATACATATGCGCGTTTGAGGTTACTCACGGACATAGATCAAAGATTTTATCAAAAGTGGGTGTCAATTATATTTTTAAGCTTACAGTAATTAACTTTATTTTGTCTGCACTACATCAGTGGTTCATCTCGCAAATTTATCGGTCTCTGCAGTCATCTCAACCAATACAGCTACAGGCTTTTGTGGTAACGTTAGCATATATAGATGAATAAGTTTTACAGAACAGAGGCTTTACTTTGATAACAGTCAACTTATATGCAACTTATATGTAATTGTCTATCTAACGTTACTTTGCTAAGTTTGCAGATTTACTGCTACCTACAACACTACATATAGGCTACTGTGTTATCAGTCTAATATCAGCGAGTCTTACCTCTAAGCGAATACGTTAGTACCAGATGGCCCAGACTGTTCGTCGTCTGGGAAAGTGAATATCGATGGTATCGCGGTGTCCTTCAGAATGGTTCTCTTCATTGCAAAGATATTTGGTTCGTAGTCCTCGTGCTTGAAATGGAGACTACATATTCTGCGTTTTTTTAGGTTTTCTATAATGGTGTCATCTCCAAACTTCGGGTGTTTGATGGCCCGCAGCCACTGTTTACATCGCTCCAAATCTTAAACTTAATCGGAAAATGATGGAAACTTACTTGTCCTTTCCTCGTTTTGGGTGTACATCCAGGTACAAAGCAATTTAGCACCATTTCGCTGTAAATGTATGAACTAACTCACGATTTTGTTTGAATTTTCCGGGTAATGCCGCCTGTAACCGATAGGCGTGTTTGGTCATGGCCTCGCAAGGGCAGCAAAACAAGTGCATTCTGGGAGTTGTTGTCTTTCATCCACATTAGTCAAAAATACATTTTCTGCCTTTTCTCAGTCTAGAAAGCTCCACATTCAAAAATAATTTCACATTTCTACTATTTCTACTAAATGACCAATTTTAAATACACATTCATCTTTCCAGGGGTGAAGTACCCCTTTAAGAACAGCAGCAGAGGCTACAATTCAGATGAGCTCACCAAAATTAGACAATAGAAAACTGGAAAAACATCGCCTGATCTGATAAGTCTCAATTTCTACTGCGACATTCAGATGGTAGGGCCAGAATTTGGTGTAAACAACATAAAAGAATGGATCCATCCTGCCTTGTATCAACAGTTGGTGGTGGTGTAATGGTGTGGGAGATATTTTCTTGGCAATCTTTGGACCCCTTAGTACCAAATGGGCATCGTTTAAATGCCACAGCCTACCTGAGTATAGTTTCTGACCATGTCCATCCCTTTATGACCACAGTGTATCTTCTGATGGCTACTTCCAGCAGGATAACACACCATGTCACAAAGCTCAAATCATCTCAAACTGGTTTCCTGAGCATAACAATGAGTTCACTACACTCAAATGGCCTCCACACTCACCAGATCTCAATCCACTAGAGCATCTTTGGGATGTGGTAGAGCGGGAGATTCGCATCATGGATGTGCAGCCGACAAATCTGCAGCAATCAGGAATGTTTCAGCACCTTGTTGAATCTATGCCACAAAGAATTAAGGCAGTTCTGAAGACAAAAGGGGGTCCAACTCAGTATTATATATTAAAAGAAAAAATATTGATATAATGTATATATGCCTGGTTTCACAGACAGGGTTTAGATTATGCCAGGATTACATTTAAGTTGCTTTATAAGGAAAAAACATTACTGGTGTGCATCTTGAAAAAAAAAAAAAAAAAAAAAAAAAACAATGGCACTTACATATTTTAAGATATTCAAGTAAGTTGTTTTCAGTTAAAACAGATCAAACATGTATTTTAGTCTGAGATTAGGCTTAAGCCTTGTCTGTGACTCTGGGCATTAATGTTTAGATAATGATAGAATTAATATATTATGTTTTGGGCATCATTAATATTCAGTCTAGAGATGATGACCAATAGCATTTACCTTTTCCCATGTAATCGTAAAGTCTCTATATTAAGGTCTCCTCAGGCCTATTGCAATTGCAGGATGTCTTCTAAGAAAATGTTGCTATGAGTATAGTAATTCATTATTCATTCATTCATAATTCATTCATGAGTGATCTTTTCAAAGCTTTGCGAGGACAGTTTTGGAAATTAATTGGAAAACACAAACATTTATTGTAGACTTTAAAAAAATGATTCAGTAATCAAAACATTTTGAATTCTTGTTTCAGCCCTGAGACAGAAGATAAATCATATTTCATCCACCTTACAAAGTCACAGTGAAGGAACAATAGAAAACATCAATCAAAAGAAGCTTCCACACAAAGATGATTACTACATGCTCATCTTTCCAGGCTTACAAAATATACAACCTCTTATAATTCAGCATCTCTCATAAACTTATGGAAGATTACATGTTTGTAAGACATGGATCATTTTCAAAGATTACAGTTACCAGCTGACAACGGTACGATTATCCTTCATTGCAAATGCTTACAACCTTGAAAAGCTTTTGTGATTGGGTTTGGTTATAAATTACATAGGACGCCTCACATCCTCATGAATAAGCACCAGACAGGAATCCTTACAGGAATGGCTCGAAGGAAAAAGCATGGATGAAAAATAAAAGCATAAAAACTCTTTCATTTCACATGAGCTGTAGGCATTCAAGCTTCCCTTGCATTCTGATTGCCTCCATCATAATGGATTTTTGTTTTTACGTCATTGCTTTCTAAACAAAAGAAATGGCAGCTTTGCATGTGCCTCGATTCAGTGTGGTGGGCTCTTCTCTGGTATCAGAGGTCTCTCTTCCATTACATTTTCAACAGCCCGACTGCCAAAGTCAAAAGCTGCTCAGGTGAGCTTATGATGGAGCTCCAGCTGGGAGCATTTGTTTTGTGTGTGTGGAAGAGAAGCAATGGAAGCGTGTCTGATGTATTCCTGCTGTCTTTCTTCCACTGCATATAGGGTGACATTGGGGAAAGTGAAGCCAAGGGCAGTATGATGAAGCCCTCTGCCTTTGCTATTACACACGGGACCGCTGGGTCTCGTACTCGTTTTCTCCCTTCTCTCTCTCTCTCTCTCTCTGTCTTTTTTTTATTTATATGTTCTTCCTGTGTGCTGCTGCCATAATAGACATTTAGGACCTTTTCATATGGTTTACTGTATGTAATATGTTTGTCAGTTGCGATCACATCTTTAAAGGGTTAGTTCACCCAAAAATTAAATTTCTGTCAAATTAAGATGTTTTTGATGAAATCCGAGAGGTATATGACTTGGCCATAGACAGCAATTTAACCACCACTTTCAAGGTCCAGAAAGGTACTAAAGACTTTGTTAAAACAGTCGACGTGACTGCAGTGGTTGAACCTTAATTTTATGAAGCAACGAGAATACTGTGTTCTGAAGATGAATGAAGGTCTTATGGGTGTGGAACGACATGAGGGTGAGTAATTAATGACAGAATTTTAATTTTTGGATGAACTAACCCTTTGAATTTATTTGTAAATTGAACTGAATTCAGTTGCGATCATGTCTTTACACAGCAAAATCACCAGAGTTAAATCATCTCTGCTCGGAGTACGTATGGTCCCTTTCTAAATAGTGTTTAAGTAACACTGAAGCAGAGTTAAAGTTAATGAGATAATTAAGCGATTAATTAAGTGATGTTAACAAGCAGAATCACTGAAGAAAATACAATCCTCCTCTGCTGAGATCTTGAGAGATATAATGTCTTTTATCTTCAGTTGATTTCAGACTGAAGTCAGTTGTAGTTCTTGTGTTTCTCTTTTCTTCAGTGATTCTGCTTGTTAACAGCAGGTGTTCATCACTAACGCTCAATCATCACTTAATTATCTCATTAACTTTAACTCTGCTTCAGTATTACTTAGAGAGGGACCATATGTACTCCGAGCAGAGTTGATTTAACTGGTGATTTTCTGTGTAATAGGCATTTTATGTCCTTTCAGAAAGTCTGTATTTTGTTTTGGGGGTCTACTAGAATGGGTTTTAAAGCGTTTAAAAAACACCTTAGCAGCACCTATCTTCCCAGTCTGTCAGTAACGTATCCCAGAGCCAACTATGGTCACAAGTTCCATCGTTACCTACACAATTAAATGGAACATGCGACCATAGTTGGCTAATGATGCTTTTGGGAAACACATCTCTATGAAGCTCCTCCTTTCAAAAATCGCAGTGTGCTCTGATTGGTCGGCTGGACTGTTGTGATTAGTCAACTGCTCCAAAAAAGTCACGTCCCTTACCAAAACCATGAGTTTCAACACATTACTAAGGTAATGCTAAAACAGCAACATTACACACTAAAGAAAGTTGAAAATGTAAAAAAAAAGCATAATAGTTCATTTTTAAAAGGAATGTTAAACATCAAATACTGAGAGAGGATCTTTTATATTTGCCCAAATTTGAGAGCAAAAATCTGTTATATAAGATGACAAGTTAATTTTCTCAATTGTCACAATCTTGGAGCATATGAATATTCAGTTCTCATAACAGTTTAATTATAAATAGTTTTCTATTAAATAATTAAATAGTACATACACTCACATAAGAGAGTAGGAAGCATGAGGGAGGACAAGCATGGCTATCTGAAAGGATTTTGAAAAATCATAAGTGAAGCCAAGTTAGATAAAAGCAGAAACTCCAGTCAGGATCGATATAATGCTCAGGATGATTTATGAGACATAACCACTTTATAGAGAGAGAAGCCGTGTTAACAGACATTCCTTCAAAAACTGATAGATGCAAAGAACCGAAAAGAACACTGAATGAAGTTCAGTTGAATGTGGTTTGGTTTGTATTTCCTTTCCTCCATTTGTGATTTTATATTAAACAAACATTGATCACTACAAGACAGTAAATTGTCCTCCTCATTTATACATTCATATATTCTTTCTAAACATGAATGAAACATTTTAAAGGGCACAATATAATATTGCAACACAATGATGACTGCTATAGTATCCAAAAAAATGAAGCTGTTTATCAGCCAGGATATAAGCGGGGTCATAAATAAGTACCTGTGTGAAACATCACAGAGCATTTCATAATGCAAGCAGTGACTTCTAAAACAGTGCAAGAAGTTAGAGATGAGAAATAAATGGCTTGCTTTCAACTAAATATTCTACGCTCAAAGAAAGGAATCCGTAAAATAACAAAAAAAAAAAAAAAAAAAAAATGCATTATTATGCAAATAATGTGTTTTTGAAAGAAAAATACCCATATTTAAAACTTCATAAATAACTAGCTTCCGGTGGATGACCATTGTGATGAGAAATCGAGTCCCCCCAGGAATCGGGTCTCCTTTAGGACGTTATGATTTATATCATTTTAGTTCATATAACTAGTGTATAACTGAAGCTATAGGTTGTGAAATCAAGCATTTCTCGTTCTTTCCGTTTTTTAGTTAGCTTATGTACAAGCATAGCATACATCTACCCGATTAGCCTGCTAGCTTAGCTTAGCTTATATTATATTAGGTTTGTTTTATTATGCAATACATAAGCATTCATTTTATAATTTAAGCATGTTGTTTGTGCACTTAATGTAATAAACATCATACAATAGTGAAATACGTTATTAGTCAAGACATCACAATAACTTTTGATCAGGCATTACCGCCTGGGTCCTAAAGGAGACCCTATAGCCTACTGTTAGCTTTTTATATCTGATGACTTTATTTAGGCTTCAAAATCTATAAATGTTGTGTTCACTTGTAAAAATTATCTTGATAGACAAAACGTGTAAGTGTCATAACCCTTTGTTAAACACAGAGCTTATTTTCTGTGATTTTCCAAAAGGCTATGGGAAAAATGCATAAGCTTTCAACCGAGGGAACCCGTGCGCCGCTAACTTCCGGGTTGGCCTACAAAAACGCGTCATCCCTGGGACACTCTATAGAGTTCCTTAGAGATGACGTGTTTTTGTAGGCCGACCCGGAAGTTAGCGGCGCACAGGTTCCCTCGATCGAAAGCCTACAAAGCCTGCATTTTGACGTCTAAAGTCCCCGCCAAAGGAAGTACTCCCTTTTAGCAACTGCTGTTTTTAAGACACAATAAAGGTTTAAAAAAAATCACAAGCGGGTTATAACTGGTGTGTTTGTCATAGATCAAAACATGAAAATATTTAGAGGCTTTGTTATCCACAGACCTTATTTCAGGCGATTTAGCAAAAACCCATTCAAAAACCCTATAGACTAGGGCGATGGAACCGGAAGTCCTAAAATGCTAACTCGCTTCCGGGTTTTGCATACAAAAACACGTCATCTCTGAGGTACTCTATACTCCTACATCCTGCGTCATACATCGCGTCAGAGGATTACTCAGTTGGCGCAAGTCGACTTGCGCATTCTGCGTACGGTCGTCCACCGGAAGCTAGTTATTTGAATTTATAACGTCGTAAATATGGGTATTTTTCACACAAAAACGCATTGCTTCGCTTCAGAAGGCCTTTATTGACCCCCTGGTGTCGTATGGATTTTTTTAAATGGATGGATGCATTATATCTTCAAAACATGCACATTTACACCTAGGATGGCTTGAGGGTGAGTAAATCATGGGATAATTTTTGGATGAACTATCCCTTTAATTGATATGCCTACAGTAAAATAGGAACATTTTTCTATGTTTTAACAGTAAAAATCTTTTTTTTTTAACTTGTCAACTTCCTATAACAATTTTTCACTCATAGAAACATAACACCAGTGATTTACTTTTTGTTTTATTTTTCAAATCATGTGCAAGGTGAATTTCACAGTAGAGATCAATGAATGTTTACTAAACTCTCACACCATACATACAAGCAAACCAAAGACATAAAAATTAAAATGCAAAGAAGAAATGCAAAAAGAAAAGAAAACACTGTTTTAACTTCTATGGATAAATTAACAGCTCGGGAAAAAAAGAAAGAAGTGGCTGTAGAGCATTCACAACTGCAGCAGCCAACAACACAAAAGAGTAATATAAAAAAATCTTTCAAAGCTTTTATTTAACATCTGAAAGACTGGTGTTTTGGAAAGTAGCACTGCCTTAACTTATTTTCTGTAATGCTTTGTGTTCTTTAAGACTGTAGCAATCACAAAGAAAAGAAAACACTCTGAAAAAAATGCTTGTGTTAATGTCCTGTTTCGTGATTCACAATTTAACAAAGCAAAATAATAAACCAACAAACCTAAAAGTAAATATTAAAACAGAAGGGAAAAACAAAAACACACCCATCAGAAAGGAGGAAAAAACAGACAAACCAAAAAAAAAGAGAAAAAAAATCTACTTTTCAAGTTAGAAATGAAGGACAAAAAAAAAAAAAATCCTGTGGACAAAAAAAAAAAAAAAAAAAAAACTGTGCAAGTACAGCAAACACATGGTACAGTATATTACACATACAACAAACCATTTAAATACAGTACTGTGTATCAACAATAATCCTGAGAAGAGTCCATTTCTGGTTCCCGTGCTACTGAGCGCAAGTATGTGAAACGTGCGGCCAACTGCACCAAAGCCAATGTCATTTCTCATCACCAAAACCCCAGATGAGGCTCGGCCTCGCAGGCGCCAAAGAGCCCGACATGAGAGCTTATCAGCAGTCTTATTAAAAGATGCCGCATACCATGTCCTCAGTAGTCTCTGTGTCTGAAAACAGAGCGCTATATTCTGAGACGCTTTCAAGGGAGGAAATAATGTAGTGCAAAATCAGGAACCTGCATGACAAAATAAACACGAGGCCGGAAAAACAAACAAATGTCCAGAGACAATAACTTATAAGACTGACAACTTTTGGAAGCGTCAAGCAACGACAAATGGTTGTAAAATCACTGTATATTCTGTACAAGATTGTCAAAAAAGCAGCACCAAAAACAATTATTCATCTCCATAGTTTGAGACTGGAAGGGATGGAAAGAAATAAGTGTTCATTTACAGGGCATGTATGAGTACACGAAACGCTAATATATAGGAGGACTGGATTCATTTGCAAAACAGACCTTTACTGTAAGACTTCATATAGGTTTTGCTCACTCCATCACTGATGCCTGGGCTTTTCATTTGAACAGGCACTGTAACATCCCTGGATAGCAACACATCTCAATGAACGTTAACCAACAAAGGCCATTTTCCTGGAATTATTCATGAAAACGTCATCGCTTAAGTTTCTAATGCACTTTATCTAAGAAACAATGACAGAACACCTGTTATTGCTGCCATGGGGTGCAGGCTAGGACTCCTTGAACACATTTTGGCATTTTGGAGGCATTTATATTCAAACTACACCTGTAGGTTTCAGATACGAGGAGTCAATAAATAACAGTGGAAAGTAAACATCCACATTTTGGCCACCTCTTCTCCAACCCGCTCAATGTCCTCTCCTGATCTGAGCTGTTCTGTTGTTTGTTTGGCTGTCAACAAATTGCCCACTTTTGATTTCAGCTACACATATAAAGCTGGTATCCTTTTATTTTTCCTTCTCCAATATGGAGACTGAGAATAATCTTGTAACCTCACTAAAGATCTGGCTGGTGATGCGAAATTGCAAAGATATAGTTTTCGACGTGGTAGCTGGGCTCAACGAAACATCATAAAAGCAGAGTCTTAATTAAAATTAAAAACTGCTGTGATGTTGTAGCACATGGGTTGACTTAAAAAGGAAAAAGAAAAATCAAATATTAAAAAAAAGAAAAAAAATTCGACCACCTACGTGTACGTCTTGGCAAACAAATTAATTTCTCTAACAAAATTCTTAATCAAACCACAGAAAGTCTCTTTGTAGGTGGCATGGATCAACTTATACATCTGAAAAACAAAGACAAAAAAAAAAAAAAAAAAAAAAAAACAGTATTCACACTAACAGTGAGCAAAATTGCTCATCATACCCGTATGAATATTAATAGCTTTATATATTTATTTTTTCACCTAATCTTTTTTTAATTTTATTTTACTGAGCTGCTGACATACTGTTTGTCCTTAAGGACATCAACTGCTCATGTTCGCCAACAATGCATGCCAACAACCCAAGCCAAAACAGCAACATACAATGGAGCAGAAATGACTCAATATCCGCAAAAGAAAAAAATGATAATTGCACTTATGATTCACTTTTCTATCTGTAAAACAAGCGATTGTGAGGGCGCTTTGTGCACAATAGTCGAACGTAAAATACTGTGTTTTTTATTTTTTTTTTTACTTTTTCGAACAGCACCCTCAAGTTTATTGATTGAAACCTTTAACGCTTTAAGACTTCCCCTGCAGTTCTGGTGTTGGGGACACAGACAGCACCATGTATTGAGTAGTACCACCATCCCCCTCCAAAAGTATTGATCAGCTGTCTCAAACAGCCTGTTGTGTCATGATCTCCCCCTTCTCGTCATTCACAGCACTTTCTGAAGACACTGAGGGTATAGTTTGGCCACCACACACTCAAAATGTCGGCCGAGGTCCCAGAGGCGGTCCGGCGTCTCATAGACCTTTGTCCAATGGTCGGCTTCATCATCGTACTGGTAGAGAGAGTTCTTGCGGCTGGTACGGAACACGTGTTCTTCTACCATGACTTGAGTGGCTCGAACGAACAGATGCAATCGGCCCTGAAGCAGAAGCACTTTGATGTAGGGGCTGGTCGCCTGGTCGAAGGGTAGGTCTCTTTTACGGCACCAGGTGTTCTGCTCGATATCGTACACCTCAACAGTGAATGTGCGCTGGTGGTTCCTGCAGATGCCTGCTATGTAGTAGATACAGTTTTCATGCAGGGCAGCCAAGCCTTGAGTACGGGGAACGTTCATGGACGGTAAATGCCCCCAGTAGTCTTTGCGTGGGTCAAAACAGAAGAAGTACTCTCCTGAGAAAGAGTCATAATAAAAGAATGATAAATTATTAGCAAAATTATTAAAAGATTTAAATATTACAAATTAGTAATTTGTATTGCATAGTGCAAATAGCTGCTGCCTTCTTTTTAACGCAATAGATGCTATTTACACCAAGTGAAAATAGTATTCTCTTAGCGATAGATGCTATTTACACTAAGTGCAAACAGCAATTCTATTTATACCATATAAAGTATCAGTTCTTTGCAATAGGAGTAAATAGTAATTAAATGTTATCTATAGTTTTATTTTTATTAAATTAGTGTGATATTACAGTGTATTATACATTAGGAATAGGGTTTGGTTTAGAAGTACTTGCATGTAATTATGTATAATTTACTCTTATTACAGTAAGTACATGTAACATATGTAACAAGGACACTGAAATAGTTACCAAAAAAAAAAATACCAATATTTTTTAAAACAAGAGAAAGCATTGCAAATTTGTAATCATGCATGTTTCAGTGTGTAATATTGACTATAATCAACCGCAAATGATTCATGTCAAGATATCAAAACTGGACTGCTACTGAAACTGCACATGACACATTTCAACTGAAAACACGTGCTCTTTCCTGTAGGGCTGGGACAATAAATCGATGAATTAGTGTTGTGCCGATGGACGATATCATCGTCATGCCTGACCGACATCACGATGGAGAGACACCATCGTCATGCCTCCCCCCCACCCCCCCACCCCTCTCGCACGCAAGTTTAAAATATTCTGGCTGACCCCCCCCAGCGTGAGTTTTTCAAGGCGACCATTATTTAGAACGTATCACTTTATTTCCATGGTGACGCGTCATTGCTTGTCATGTCACATACTGCAGCGCTGTATGACTGATGATCTGCTTTTATTTCAGTTTTCCTTTTTTATTCAAAATATTCACTAATTTGATAACTATAACATGAAATATCTGATATTCCGATCGTCAAATATGTGAAAGTGGATGTGTTTTGCCGTTTAAACAACTTTATAATGATTGCGTTAGTTGAGGTATACACTTGATGGGCGTCGCCATGTTAGTTTGTGCCACAAGTTCTGTTGGATTCACAACATCTTATATGTATTTAAACATCCGAAACCTAAAATAAACATTATGTGGTTGAAAACACTGCATATTATATTTGTGATATATGAAAAGTGCTGCGCACATCCATCTCTGGTTTAGAGATGGACGCACACATTTGAATTTGGCAATTGATCACGTGATGCACTGCAATGAACGTTCTAATCACACCAGTGTGATCGTACGCGTCAAATGGATAAATAAAGTAATAAAGTAAAATAATGAATAATAATTATATAATAATGAAAAAATTAAATACACCCCCCCCCCCCACCGATTCTGAGCTTAGTTTTTAACAGCAGATTGTGCTCTAGGCTAGTTTTTAAACGCACACTCAAATGCTCGCGAAGAAGAGCACTGAAGAGCACTCATGGGTTTGGCTGAGTCTGAGAATGTACTTGCACCTCAGAATGCTTTTATGACATGAGATTAATGTAAACATTAATGCAAACACCCTTGTAATTCACTTCAACCTTTCGAAACTTTATGAATGATTATTCTATAAGGGTCCAAGAAATCAATCCAGAATCATTTCTCGATTCGCGATGCATCGATTTATTGTCCCAGGCCAATTTACCAGCAAATTATCAGTGCCCTTTACATTTTTCTTTCTAAATAAACTCTTTTGACCAATACCTTCTTATGCCATTTGCCTTTTCTTTTCTTTTTTTTCCAGGGGCTGAAATTTCAGTACATCCCTTAAGATTAAGAGCTACTGTAGCTCTTTTGTGCTCTCAGTTATTGCTGATTTTGCTGAGAGAGGTTAACCCACCTGACCTTATCATCTAAGCAGAGCTAAAAGACACGACAAGCCAATGAATTACAAGGATATATGTGTTTGTACACTTTGATGACCCTGATTTCAGGCGACTCTGCAATAACTCCACTCACCTTGCAGCACATAGATGCGGTCCTTATATTCTACTGTGCTGTGGAACTCCATGGCCACCGGCATGGGACTGACCGCTGTCCAGCAGTTGTCTCTGGCATCATAGCACTCCACGGATTTCAAAGCATTTCGTCCGTCCCCTTCATACACTCGACCACCCAAAGCGTAGAGTTTCCCACAGCAGTGCACTAGCCTGCAGCCGATGCGTGCCCGAAGCATGGGCGATCGTGGGAGCCACCTGTTGCCAGCATGTTCGTACTGCCAGAAGTCGCTCTCTGCGCGGTGGTCGATGCACACCTCGCTATTGCTCGGCCGATAGCCTCCAGCGATGAAGATGTCGTTCTCTGATGAGACCAAAATGCCGACCTCTCTGAGGTCATTGGGTGGCTTGCACAGCTTGTACACCTTCCCGGCAACAATGTCCAGGCAAGGCACAGTCTGCTTCTTCCCTGAGTGCTTGTGAGCCGCATCGAAGCAGATGACCATCTCGGATGCAGTCATACCCAGCCGCTGTGGGCAGCCGTTGGTGCCGTTGAGCCGACCCTTATCCGAGGAATCCCTAGACAAGGCCAAGGAAAAGGCTGGGGGTATACGGCTCAGAAAGGCCTCGTCCAAAAGGGGCAAGCGGACGCATTTGTCAAAAACTTCAGGTAAATCTGCCTCCCGACGTGGGCCGTCGTACTCCAACCAGTGCACAATGCTTTCGTACACGTGCTCCTCTTTTTCCACGTTCAAATCGTCACTGTTGAGAATGCTGACCAGCTGTTCTTTGGTCAGATGAAGAAATTCTTGCTCTCCCATCACACACAGGAACTTCTTGCGGATGTAATCCTGTGAGCGTTCGCGCAACTCCTGGTGGCCATAGGCATCTGCGAACATGAAGACCCCAATGCAGTTCTGAGGGTCTAAACGGCTGATCATAAACTGGGCACATTGGTCTTGGAGGGCTGGGATCTGGAAGATGCTGGCGGCGGTGAACAGGGCCTGCACATTAGACTCTGTGAGAGTGACCCGTGAGGTGTAAGCATAGTCCAGAACCAAATGCATGGACTCTGACTCCACGCCAACAATCCGCACCTCCCGCTGACTGCTCTCTGTAAGGCCACTTGTGAACATGGATCTGACAAAAGATAAAAACAAAACAATATTACAATGTGAACACAAAGCAGGAGCTATGAGTTGCCGAATGCAGAATTTTAGCAGAGAAAAAAAGGTGATTAGATGGGTCATCAAATAGATGGGGCTTTAACATTATTAATTTATTATCATATGAATTGAGTGGTTTAATCCAGATTTTCTGAAGAGACTCGATCACTTTATATGATGAACAGATTGAATTTAGGCTTTCATTTGTTTTTCATTTTAGACATTCATTTGTGTTCCAAAGATAAACGAAAATCTTACAGATTTGAAACAACATGATGGTGAGTAACGACAGAATTTTCATTTCTAGGTGAAATATCCCTTTAAATGTTTAAGCCAAATTTATATTAATATATCATTTTTATGACAATATGAATTTAGTTAAATATGATATTTCAATGTGCAATACCATACCACTAAAAGGTCAAGCATGAAATGTGCAAAGTTCTAAATAAGTGGCCCTTCAAAGTTGTTGTTTTTTTTTTATTATTATTATTCAATACAAGTTAAACTCTATTGGAAGAATATCCTGTGTATTGCCAATAAAAAAAAAAAAAAAATCTATCGCTTACTATGGATGCAAACCAGCAGGTCAGTGCTCCAAAGGGTTTTATAGTTTACATTTTGGTTCAAGAACTTCTATTTAGAGTTAAGAAAATTCTATTATTTATAGAATTACTGAATGAAAACCTGTTTAGTATTTGAACTATGAAATTGTTTATTCTTTTTGAAGTGGCAACCATTTTCACGAATCACAATTTCACAAATTTGATCAATATTGAGTTTTCAATTGTAATCACGATTTTGAAACAATGTTTTCTCACACACACGTCTGTATCATTTTTTGGAAACCAGCTTTATTGATATTTGCGGTCACCGGTCACCATATCTTTGCATAAAAGATACGTGAAGGCTTCGGTTATTTCTTTATGCCTTTTCAACTCTTTTCATACATTGAGCATTTTGCAAATGTCTCATTTATCGATTTTTGTTCACTTGGTTCAGAATGTGCCCTTGTTTCTATGTGAACACATTTGACGTACATCTTTAACTGATGCACTCGTGTCTTTTGGAGCATCTTGCGCAAGACACAACATTCTACACGGCGCTCAAGGTAAAAAGTTGAAATTTAAGAAATGTGTCTCTAGAATTGTGCTTCCTGTGGTTTAGAAATCATGCATGCTCACATTGTGATTTTATTATTATTTTGGTTAAATCACACAGCCCTACTGAGTAGGGTTGGGAATCGAAAAATTTATTCCAATTCTGCAACTGGATGCTTGTTATAAAATTTAAATTTCGATTCCTCTTGTCGATTCCTTTGTGTGCATTTTTATGTGATTTTAAACCATTAAAGTGCAAAAAGACTTGCATGCTGTTTTCTGTACTATGCACACATTGAAAATGCACGCACACAGAAAGCCGGCTCTCATAAAGTGCGCAAATAGTGAACCGAGTTCTCTTCCACGTCTTGCACTTTAACTGACAAATACACAAAAAATTATGTCGACATATCCAAGTAAACACAGTCGGTTTTGCCTTAAGTGACCATAAACAGTTGAGAAATAAAACGCAGACGTAACAGAATATTGAATTCGTGCATTTGGTCTTAAAGTGACAGCAGCTTAATAATTAGGGCTGGGCGATACATCGAATGCTTTTGTCACGCGCATTTCGTCAGTAAAGCCGGTTCCCTGATTACCGCTAAATCGCCATCACCTGCTTTCAAATGAAGCGGCATTTAATAGACAGAGCCGTAGATCATTGATAAGCTACGCAATATCGCGTTCAATATCGACGGCGATTCATATCGATATTGAACGCGATATTGCGTGGCTTATCAGTGAACTTCGGTTCTGTCTATTAAATGCCGTTTCATTTGAAAGCAGGTGATGGCGATTTAGCGGTAATCAGGGAACCGGCTTTACTGACGAAATGCGTGTGACAAAAGCATTCGATATATCGCCCAGCCCTATTAATAATCCCGCTGCCGTCTGTGTAAGTGATATTAATCAAACAACAAAAAAGAAAATTCACTTGCTGATCTTGACTGAATTAATTAAACTATATTTGTAATGTATATTGTGTTTATAAAGTGCAGTGCTATTTTACATTTGATTACAGTTTCTGTACCTGAACACTACAACTACCTGAAAATCTTAAAACACTGTTTATTTAATTTGTATCTTTGTTCAGTTGTATTTATTTGTGCTACTGCTAATTTGTTCTTATTTAATTACTGAGTGTTTACTTGACTTTAATAATGCTTGAGATTTATATTATTTAGGCTAGTTGTTTTTGTTAAAACCATAGGCAAACCTTGTGTAAGTTTTCTTTAGCCTGTTGATTCAGCAGCAACAAAATGTTTTGCAAAAATACTTAAAATAAATGTAAATGATATCAACGTTTATTAATTTACCTCTTTGAAGCAAAATTATGAATCGAAATGAATCAGAATTCAAACGATACCCAACCATACTACAGAGAAACATTTTAAAAAAGAAAAAAGGTCAGAGGAAAATCACTGAAAAAAGAAGGAATATGATAAGGCAAGAGTTTAAGGACACAGATTAATATTAGAAAAGCTTTCCAGCACTGGAGAGACCTAAACAAGAAGGCCTGAAAATGGACGCCAAGGTTGTGTTGTTTCTGTTCCATATGTGAGTAACACTGATTTTGCTATGTTTCAAAGAACTAAGATATGCTCTTGTTGTAATGTTAACTACAGTAACAGGACAGTTTTGAGTGTCATTGTTTGTTTGGTGCTGTTGGTGAACTTTTGCTTGTGCACTGCATGTTCATTTTTGCTGTTTTACTTGGATATACGTCACATTAGGGTAGAAAAGACAATTGCAATTTCCATTTCATGCCGACTTTAATGCTGACAAGTACTGCTATCAGCCAAAATGAATAGGAAAACACTGACTGTCTAATCAATCAGTGTAAAACTTCCACATCTGTTTATAATAAATAATTTAATGACTAAATCTTTACACATCATATCTGCAATGAATGAAGAGTCTGTGTTTAAATCTAGGCTATAGTTTGCAATTTCTCAGCAAATGTTACAAAAACAGATGACACTTAAAAGTTTAGAGGTGTGATCTGTGCAGGTGCTACCTGAAGTAAGGGCTGATGGCAGCAAGGACATTTCTGTGACAAGAGAATGTCTTCCCATGGTCCACTTCCACGACAATGTCAGTCAACTGAGCTTCGTCGTACAAGGCTTTAAGCTGCTGGAGGATGTTACAGGCATGTAGGGCATCTACCCCGTTGTAACTTGTGCTTGCTGGAGTCCCATTCTGTACTTGTAACAGCTTTCCTACGTCTACAAGACAAAAGCATTAGACAGTTGACATTATATGTCATAGTAACAATAAAGATTATGAATTACAAATATGGCTCTTTAAGAGTGATGACAGTTTTACATTCTAACCTTTAAACTGACATGTAACATGGGAAAGTGGCATTTACACTTATTTACCCCTTGATTTTTTGTCAGAACAAAACAAAAAAAGACTTGACAAAACAAAGACTTCAGTTAAGAGCTCATCAACAGATGCTTTCAACCCACAGCCTCTGTGCAAAAAGTCAATGACATTTAGGTTTATTTACTAATGTTGTTTCAGAGCCATTCAGAGTGACAAAAATAACAGACAAAACAGGTTTTCCATTAACCAACTAACCACAGCCCCCACATGGCATCAGTGTAAGAGCCTAAAAATAAACCATATGGTCTAAAGAATTAGTATTGCTTTTGACATGCTCAGACATTTATTAATCTCCTGTTAATCTGATCAAAGAAATGTTTAGTTACTACGAGTAAGCGAGTTTCGATGCTTAACTTATTAGCTGTGCTAATCCAGGTGCTGTTTTACCGGTTAGCATAACATCAGGCTAGTCCGGTCTCGAGCCATTCAAGTCCAGACTAGAGCCATTTCATAACACGAAATAAACCATGACAACGCATTAACTATCATGAAAGTACACAGTTAAACGAAGGCTAACGTTGAATGACTTGTATCGTAAACCAGCGAGCAATAAGCGAGTGTTTACACAGTCTCTCGCTGAGCTATTCTCGCTAGCTGCTACCTATCCGTACTTTTCTGCCTATATCCAAACAACCACCGGAGTTCGCCGCAAATTTGGTCAAACCGTCAAACTCTATCGCATTCCATCAAAATAAAATAATATCACAGATAAATAGCGTGTATACACGCTGGAAAACTTGTGGAAATAAGTTTGGATTTTGAAGAGAAGATCTAACCTCCACTGGCAGCCATTCTCCCCAATCTGTCTCACAGCGACTGGGAAAACGTCACTAATGGAATGGGGCCCCGGAAACAGGCAGCAGCCAATCAGCGTCGCCTGAGCGTCTGTGACAGCCAATGGGCTTTCGAGGCCGTCTGTTTTCGTAAAATAGTTCAAAGCAATATCAAGGGAGTTTATTCCATTAGGAACGCCTGTGCTTGTTTTTGTATTATGGGTAACTTATATTTATATGAAGATAAACCTTCGTGTTCTCCTCGTGAATAATAACTGGTTGACACATTTATTTTATCTTATCTTCCTCACTTGTCTATTTGTCTTCTGCTCCCATTGAAATTCTATTGACATTTATGCCATTACAAGTACTGCTTCCAAAACTTAATGCCTGAAGCTAGCCTGGTAAACAGAAACAACACGGCAGCCCCCTTTCTTTTCTTTTCATTTCACTTAGGATTTATTTGTATAGTACTTTTAACAATAGTAACTGTTGCAAAGCAGCTTTACATAATTTCAAGCCCAGACCCCCAGTGAGCAAACACAATGCCACAGTCCCCAAGAAAACTCCATGAGAGTAAAATTGGGACTAATCAGTGGTACTGGGGGAAACTTCCAGATCCAAGCCTGAAAGAATTAAGCAGGAGTAACAGAAACCGTAATATTTTCTTCTTACATTGATTTATGTAGCTGTCATGCCAGAGCCACAATTTAGCTTTAGACCGGGACAAGTGTGGATAATGCTACTACTAATTTATTTATTTTTAGTGTAATCTATGGGTTCCCACCCTTCTTTGTCATCTGAACCCCTTTGGCCTAAAATATTTACTACCCCCTGAGTTTTCAAGTGAATATTTAAATAATTTAATAACACGTTTCACGGTTAATGGTCACATGCAGGTGAACAATGCAGGTTATTTATTTATTTATTTTAATTTAGTTTTTTAATGATTTAATTATTTATTAGCTTTTAAAAATAACTCATAAACCCCCTTGTGGTTCCCTCACAAAACCCAATTTGGGAAACCCTGTAACACAATGCCTTATTTTATTTACCTATTCATCCCTCATTTATTCAGGAATTTTTATAGGTTTTAGACTTTCCGATTAAGACGAATCTAACAAAATATTGGTGATTTAAAAAGTCATTCTAAAATCAATAGAAAAATGTAGAATTTTCTATTTTTTAAAAGTTGCAGCCTGATTTTAGCACTCATACGATTTTATGTCATCATTTTTTATAGTAATTAAGCTATTATTTACAGCTACATTCTTATTTTACACCATAAAGCATCCAATATTATTTTTATATTTCCTATTATCATCAATGAATACTGTATTATATATTTTAAAATCAGCTTAAATTAATACAACAAATCAAAATATATAAAAACTATTTATTTATTTGAATAATCATGAATAATTATTATAATTATGATATCACATAGCAAAAAATAAATATCTTATTTTGCAGTGAAATGTGAGTGAGATTTACTCAAAGGATTAAATGATAGAAGTCTGTCTTTTACCAGAATATCGAGGTCAAAAAAAATAATTTAATTACAAAATAAAACATATGTATGAATGAATTCACAATAAGATCAATAACATGCATTTAGAAAATAGATTTTAGATAGGAGGATTTTCATTTCATGCCTACTTGAATCCTAACATCCATACATTTCTAACTGTATCTCTCCCTCCCTCTGTAAATTGCCATGCTGTTGTCAATCAGTAGAAGGAAACATAGGATCGTTTCAAGGTTCATTTTCAGTTATACAGAGCTAGTTTATAGGGACGCTGTCTCACACATTGCAATTCTTCCAAAAAAATTATTTCCTAAATTCACTTGTGGTTCCTGCTTGCAAATGAATAATTTATTCAAAATAATACACATTGTTCATGTTTGTTTCACATACTGATATAAAACAATGGAGTTGGAATATATTATATGTGCTGTTTCAGTTTAAGTCCTCCATTACCACACTTTCAGATCATTGGCTCTGTGTGCCCTTATCTCAGGCCAGAAGATAAAAGCACATGTTTTGGCACAGCTCGAACCATTTTCTTTTCTTCCTGTCAGTCTAGCAGAGACTAGAGATCCATTTTGACACTGTCTAACATGGCACAAAAAGATGATCCAAAATGGTATAAATGCAATCCAGGCAATCGATTTCACTTCCCACCCCCCAATTCCTTTCCTCCACAGCAGCTAGAACAGGCCATGAAATTGCATCCAGCCAATCTGAAATGAAAGGCTTTCTGTTGCCTTGGCTGTATTATATCTTTTTGCTTATGTTTACATTCCTATAGCCTGCTATTTTTATATATAGTGCTGGATTTCCTGATATCAGCGCACCATATCATCATATATCCCTGGGCCCGCACACTTTGTACTAACATCAGAGCAAAGCGGATTTACTAATTCAAAATGCGAACAGGTCAAACTTGAAAAGCTGTATTACTTGCAAAATCAGAATATGCCCAGAACTGTGGAAAGCAAGTCACACTTTAAGGTTTTAACCTTATAGCATTCCCTCAGGAAAGTCTCTCCTGCCCAATATGGCAATGCTACTTGATAAGCTGCTGTACTTTTTATCTGGAATTGCCTCAGACATTTATGGCATTTCCATTTAATCTGTTGACAGTAAAGACATTTGCTTTGTTAGCCATTCAGATTTTTTTAAGACATGCATTCACACATGTCAGGGACAGACAACACCAGTGACAACAAATATGGTAACTAGACATGATTGCTTTGCATTTCATTGTAAAGCAATTTATGGCATAATTAGGGTTAGGATCCTGATAAAATCAGGACCCTGACGTGGAGCACAGATGTCTTGTATCACCCTGAAGGGGTTTATTTTGCAATATTGATGGCTGAATGTACTTTATCCTGCTTCTCACATTAATGGATGCTCAATAAATAAACATGGACATAAAATATTGATTTGAGTTTTTATGGGACTTTACCTACATATTATCTTAAAGAGTTTGTTCACCCATCATTTACTTTTGTCACATTGACCATTGTTTGGCAAATTTTCTCTGGAGAAATGCAGTCATTTTATTATGCAGATTCCGCAATGGGTTCAAGTTTGTCACATGGATTTGCCACGCTGACCAACAGAAAGCTGCTTACTTTGAAAATATTCATGGTTCATGCGACACAATTGACAATACACAATGGATCTTTAAGACTTTCGTTCATCTTCGAAACACAAATAAAGATATTTTATAAATGTGTGTGTTCACTCATTGTCCCGACGAGCATGACTGATGTACATTCGCGGCAGATAGACGCAAGTGCCATTATGAACAAAACCAACGGTTCAAAAACAAAAATATAGTGAGAAGAGCAATGTTATACTTTTTTCCGCCTTCTCCTGCGCCGCCCGTCGTTACTAAGCAATGGAGTAAACAGCTGCTGGTTTGATGATGCAAACGAATCGCAGGTCAGACCCAAATAATATAGGCTAATATGAATACAGTCCAGTGGGGGCAGGGGGAGTGGGAAGCAATGAAACTCGGGTTCGTTCTAGGCAATCGAACCAAATGTGAAAGCACCCATAATTTAAGCCTTTATTCACATATAAACATTGATGAACATACATACACATACATCAAAACATAGAGCACATTAAACATGGTAAACAGAAGCCCAACCAGACTTTCTTGACACGTAAGAACCAATGAGGCTTGTTCTAGCACAGGGATGGGCAACTTTGGTCCTGGAGGGTCACTGTCTTGTAGAGTTTAGCTCCAACCCTGAAAGAACTCATCTACCTGTAGCTTTCTTGGCCTTGATTAGCTTGTTCAGGAGTGTTTGATTAGGGTTGGAGCTAAACTCTGCAGTATGCCGCGTTCCAGGCAACCCATAACCCGTGTTTTTCCAACCTTCTACCTGTGAAAGTGCACTGGAACAGCAGTCAAAGCCGTGACTTCCTACCCGTGAACTCGTACTAGATCGATGTACTCCCAGTTACGGGTTCTGACGTCACATAGCCCGCGAAACAACAATGGCAACCCCTACGGATGCAGTGTTTATGCAAGTGCACGGTAAAACAAAAGGTATAACAGCTTCTCTTGCCTTATGTGCCGTTTTCCTCAAATAAGCAAGGAGTAAGCACCTTTGGCGATAGAAATAATTGTTAATGAGCATAAGCCCCACACAGTCCGCCATGTTGGTTTGTTTACACTTTTACACAGTTTGGCGTGTTTTTTCTGGAACGCTACAAAGTCGTGATTTGAAATCGTCACTTACGGGCTCAAAAACCTGCCTGGAACGCAGCAGTAGAGTAGCCCTCCAGGACCGAAGTTGCCCATCCCCGTTCTAGCATGTCAAACAAGAACATTTGAGTTTCCATTTCAAGCTAGGGTCCTGGGCCACAAGGGGGGTCCATAGAAAACTTTAGAGAAAAACAGTTGTCACAATCCCGGTGTTGTGCCTTTTGTTTTGTATGGACTTTTATGTTGAAAAAGGAGTATTATTTTTTCTGTACTCTCTTCCTGTGCTTGGTTATCCGAGCCACTCAGTTCATGTATGCCACTGTGGCATCCAGGCTGGATATTAGAATATTACACTGACCTTGCATTACAACTGGGTGGCTCTGCTTTTTCAGTGGGTGTCGTGGAGGAGAAACACAACATTTTCACTGTTTCTGCCATGCTAGAGTCCTCAGCCATCACGACCGCCACAACAGAGTCCTCAGCCATCATAGTCGCCAAACCAGTCATCGTGGCTACCATGTTAGAGTCTCCAGTCGTCACGCCACGCAAAAACCTGTAACCATTATGGTTGACACTCCAAACCCAAGGAAGACAATCCATAGGCTTTTGGGGCTGATTTCCAGTGTGGCAGTCAAACCGACACTACGAGTGGTGAGCATCCCCACCCAGATAGTCCCAAGTCCGGTCGCCTCTGAGACCCTTCTTCCATTGAGTGCACTTCCTGTACTTCCAGTGGCTATTTTGTGTGTTTGAGCCATGCACACTTCTCCTGTTTCTTCCGAGGCAGCGGCACCCGTTTCAGTTTTGACTGAGGCGGCAGCTCCCATTCCTGAATTCTCTGTATGTTCTGCTGTGGTCAAGGAGGCCTTTGATGTACTTTCTGCTTCACTGTCTGCCTTTGAATTCCCCGCCTGTCCCGTTACGACCACGGAGGTCGCTCAAGAGCTCACTGCTTGTCCTACAACTTCCTGTCTGCCGTGTTATGGACATGGAGGCCATTACTGAACTCTGGGCCTGTCTCAACACGGCCACAGATGCCAACCCTAACCTCTCTGTGCACTTTGTTACAATTCTGCCTGTTCTGCCATGGTGGTCGCCAGTTCCACCTGATCTGCTGTGGTGGCCTCTGGTCCAGCCTGGTCTGCTGTGGTGGTCTTCAGCTCCGTCTGCTCCACTGTGGGGATGTCTAGTTCCGCCAGCTGCACTGAAATGGTTTTCAGCTCCATCTGCTCTGTTTTGGTGGTCTTTGGCTCCATCTGATCTGCCATGGTGGTCACTTGCTCTGCCACTGCTTTGCCGGCTCTGCCATGGCTACCTGCTCTACCTCAGTTCCTGAGACGCTTTCTACTTCAGGGACCTGGCCCTCCATCCCTCCCCATTCCTTCTCCTCTCCACCACCCTCCTGGACAAGTGATTGTTTTTTTGGAGAGAATGGAAGGCACTCCTTTTTTGAGGGGTGATCCCGGTGTTGTGCCTTTTGTTTTGTATGGATTTTTATGTTGAATGTGTTGTGTTTGGTTTCTGTTTCTCCTTGTTTTTGTGTTAGTTTCTATACTTACTGTCATTAGTTACAACTGTCTTTAATTATCACTGATTTCTCTGTGTACTGAAGCTTGTACTTTTCAGTTGCTTTTCAGGTTTTGCTAGTCGTTGTTGGATCGTGTTTGTGTTTTGGGTCGGGAGTTCCTGGATGTTCCTGTCTACTCGTGTGGACTATTTTCATGGTTTTGGCTCCGTGCATGCATGTGGATTCTCTCTCCGCTTCATCTCTTCGCACCCGTTACAGGTGTAAAAAATGTAAAAGGTAATAAATAATAAAAAAATAAGATTAAAACAAGTATAAATTAGTTTAAAACAATCAAACAATTAAGTAAATAAATAATACATCTAACAGTACAGTAATATTTAGTAATACAAAGAAACATAATAATGTAACTTAATAGAAACTAAATATTGTCGGCGGTACAAGACAAAAATGTAATTTAGATGACTTAAATTTTAGGATGGGGGATGATTTAATTTTTTGGATGAAGTTGATCATATTTGGGGGTCCTTTGCATCTAAAAATTGAATCCCCAGTTTAAGAGAACCATGTAATATAATGATGTACATTATGAAAAACTGATTCACAGATAGATTAACGGATAGAAATGTGCAAAAATCAATGTGAAGTAAAAAACTTCCTTTTTTGTTTGACTAAACCTCTTCATATGTGTGCATGCGAGCTGGAGGAAATGTGTGCTGAGAGCAATTGCACTAGATAATAAATTGGCCCACCAAACACCTCTCAGGCTGTGAGACGATCTCACTTCTTTCACTGGCTGATGAAAGACAGAGAGGAAAAGCAACAGAGAGAAAGAGAAAAGAGAGAGAGGTGTACAGGGAACACAGCTGCCGAAGCTGCAGCACTGAATTGCAGAGGAGACGCTGTAGGGGAATGAAATGAAAAGCAAGAGGGAGAGAAAGCAGGGGGTGTAATTGTAGTTTAAATGTGTGTTTTAGTCAGAGATGGAAGTAATAGGTTATTATATGCCTCCGGGGACCCGTGTTAGAGCATCTGCAGATGCTCAGAAAAAAACGTTCAGTCTCCCGCGTCTTCCCTCGCCACCCGTGATGAGGCAAATAGGAGCACGATGGGAGGCAGCAGTAAATACCTGCCCAAGCTTCCCGCCTCATGTTTAAAAAGTGCCTCTCTACCCCCCATACGTGGAATGAATATGCGAGCATCTGCGAGTAGCATGTCCATCACTCGTGGCTCCATCTCACGGAGAGAACAATCTTCCTGGAGCTATGTGTGTCTTAACAATGGTTATCATACATGCTGGAGAACCACTTATTCAAATGAGTCAACAATTATTTCTCAATTTATTTGCAGGGGAATGCTAAGTAAGGATAAGAGGATAACGTGCTAGGCTAATGTGTCACAAGGAGTCTCCGCAATTACAGGGGAACTTGTCAATTAAGCCACCAGACCTTCTTAAATTATCCGCCATGTCTATAATGAAATGTTTATATTGAGAACATTATGAAGTTGCATAGCAAAAAATTGAGACATTCAGTCTTTTGTTCGTTAAGTTTCACTATCATGGACTTTTAGTTTGAATTTCATAATTTCCTGTGTTCTGTGTTCATGTTTCCCTCTTTAATTTGTTACTATTGTAAATAATTTAATTATCACACCTGCTAGTCATTTTAGATCGTTATCTATGTATATTTGAGTTCCTCAGTTCTCTGCCTTAGTTGTCAGTTATTACTTGTGTTTGGAGTTTGTAGTAGGACGCACTATTACGTTACCTATGGATTATCTGAGTTTATTTGATTATACTTTTATTTTATAATTTTCATTTTTGAGTGAACTAACCCTTTTAAGTTTTAGCAATTTTTTAGTCCTTTTTATTAGTTTTATTTTATGATTAAAAACCAATTAAGTGTTACCACAGAGTGAGAGAGAGAAACTGAGAAGAACTTTGCATTACTAGGGGGCTCTATACGAAATTGCAAAAATGACTGTTTTCAGACAGGTTTCCTGTGTAATTCCTGTGTTTGTAGGTCAGAACAGAACAGAAGAGCATCCTTTTGTTTCATGTGCTATAAAAGTGGATACGTGCAGTTGTCACTTTAGGAATAATTATTATATATATATATATATATATATATATATATATATATATATATATATATATATATATATATGTAAGCATTATGGACTCACCAGCACTGCAACTTCCACTCCCAGAAAACAGGCCGTATCTGGGGTACCTGGCCTGGAGGCTCTGGAAAGGCGGTCTCTCCCTCACAGCCAGCGAGCCCGAGGCACCCACCGAGGTCGTTCCAGAACCGGATCCAGAAAACATCAAAGCCAAGGAGTTGACGCAAGCGAGTCAGTCCACCGCAGAGCCTGGACCTAATAGACCTGTGGTCCGCGGATCCATTTGCCCCCAAGTCACCACACTCACATCATCTTCGCCGGTCCCATCTGGAAATATTCAGCCTGTATCCCTGCCTTGTCCAGTCTCCATCGCTGGTCATGGCCAGCCCCGTAGATGCATCGGTACCACTGGGGTTGTGTAGCTCCTCGGCTCTGCCACCACCGCTCACTCCGTGCGGTTCATCCTCTGCGCATCGGCCTTCCCTACCACCAATTTGGCTAGAGTCTGAGTCCCCAGCTGCTCCTTGGGCCTCCAGGACCACACCTTCACCTTGACCTGTCAGCCCATCGCCCTCACCTCGACCCACCACTCCTTCATCGCCTCCGCGGTCTGTCTGCCCGGAAGCTCATCCTCCACACCTCGGGCATCCCTACCACTAGCTCGGCTAGAGGCCGAGTCCCCGGCTGCTCCTCGGGCCTCCAGGCCCACACCTTCACCTCGACCTGTCAGCCTGTTGCCCTCACCACGACCCACCACTCCTTCATCACCTCTGTGATCCATCTGCCCGGAAGCTCCGCTGGGATCGCTCGACACTCCAGGTCAGCCTTCGGCGGTCAGCTGCAGCCACGGACCTCTGGGATTTGGGCTGCACCCTCACCCTGCACCCATTTGGCATCACTGGACTCCTCCCTTCCTCTGCGACCTCCCCATTGGCCTCCCACACCACATCGTCACCCCGGTCATCCTTCACCACGTCATCGCCTCAGTCCCGTGAGTCGGCGATTTAGTTCCCGTCTTCCAGATCTGCAATGTCGCCCTGGTCTGTCAACCACTCTTTTCCGCCGGTTCCTCCACCACTCACCATGGTTCCGCTGCCATTGATCGGCTCCTGGTTGCCGCCCTGCCTGTCAGTCAAGGCTCCACCCTGGATCCTCCCACCTTCAGCGCCACCATGGTGCCTGTGGCCAATGTCCCCAGGATTCAGTCTGTCCCCAGCTCCACACCCTCCATCGAAGCCTCCGTCTTCATGAACTTTTTCTGTCATGGCGAGGACGCACCTTTCCAAGGGGGGCATAATGTCATGTGTATGTTCTGTTTAGTTCACTTTCTGTCTTGTCTGCATTAGTCCTCATTTGTTACCATGGTGTCTATTTACGTTAATCCTTGTCCAGCTGTTCCCGTTTATTTCCCTCATTTACTTGTGCACATATTCACCATTCAGTTAATTCCCTTGTCTGTTATTGTTCGTGTTTACTTGTATCTATCTATCTATCTATCTATCTATCTATCTATCTATCTATCTATCTATCTATCTATCTATCTATCTATCTATCTATCTATCTAATATATATGCATAGAAAAAAAGGTAAAAGGTAAAAAAAAGCGTACATACACAAACAATTGTCAACATTTTGTTATCATAATATCTTTGTATGACAGCCTGGCCAAAAAATAATGTCCACACAATTTGACGTTTCATTGCGTAATCACAAATAAAACAACTGGTTCCAAGGACAACTATAAAATATGCTTATAAAATCTTTAACAAATTTTAATAATATTTGAAGCAGTCCACTTTCTTTGCCCGGACATCACTTTTGGCCACTACTGTATATACATACAGGATATATTTAGTCTAATCTCGCTGAATGTAACATTATTCCACATTATACATTTATAACACAAAAAGTTCTTCACGGTTTCTCTTTCTCTGTTGTAACACTTCATTAGGTTTAGTGACCGCACTGCATCTGTCCTTTAGGTTATTAATGCAAATAAATAAGGCAACCTGCTGTAAGGGAACTCATTTGTCCTACCTGTCAAGCTGATGGATCCAGTTTTGAACAATAATTCTTTTTTCTTTCTTTTTTTACCACCATCCTTCTAGTTGTCTCTCTCTCACTCTCTCTCTTTCTCTCTCTCTCTCTGTTCAGCTTGCCTTCTCAACAGCATTAAGCCCCATGAAGCTCACTTTGGTTGCTTGCTCTGAGAACAGAGAGTGAGAGAGAGGGCGACGGACCCCCGGCTGAGAGGTCTCCTGCTCTAATAGCAGAATCGGATTAGAGAAAGTCCCTCAGCATGAGCAGCGAGCGACCGTGTGTGAAAGCTCTGGCTGTCATCAATATCGCTGCAGCCACACGGAAAGATCCTTCAGCAAATCCAATTGCATGCCATGAATTCTGAGGTCCCAGCAGAAACTTCTATGACCTTTTTTCATTTTTTATCTCGTTCCTCTGGAGAATATTCAGCGATCATGTCAATGTAATGTATCACAAAGAGGCAATCACATAGTCCTCGAATTTGGGACAGCAGGCAGAAAAATGCGCTTTAGTACTTGATCTTTATGTCATACAGTGATGGTATGCCATTCAATCCAATAGACTGTCTCTCATATGTTGCTTCATCTGATTTTCCTCCTCATATGGTCTGGACTTACCTTTCCATCACATAATTTAGCCACTTAAACGTATTAAAGGGACTTCGGCCTTGGCAATAATGAAAGTTATCTGTTTTTATTTCTAAACAAACATTATGATACAGCTTTAACACCACTTGGCTTTGCTGTGTTTTATAACAAAAGAATGCCTTATTCAAAAACAACTCTAATATACTCAAATATGAACTCTTTTAAATTTCAGACGTCTTTAGATCAAATCTAAATAAAATCTAATTTCAACATATTTATTTAGTCTAATTTTATAAAAACTAACACTATATTTCCATTGTCCACTTTACACATTCTACTAACTATACAGTAAGTTACTTTGCAACTGCATGTCAAATAATTCTGATTAGAGTATTAGTAGAGTATTGTCTGCTTAATATCTGCTAACACTTTATTTTGATATTCCTTAAAGGGTAAGTTCATTCGAGTATTCGAGAATACTTTTTGTGCACAAAAACAACATAACAATTAACTTTAACTTTAACAATTTCTTCTTTTCCCTGTCATTCTCCTATGCTGTTTACGTTGTAGACACAGTGCAGCGCTTCTGGGTTCTACGTCAGAAAGGCGACTCAATAGACAAAGTTCTATATTAACACCAAACCACAACATAGTCAATAATTAGACCAAACTACACCAAAAACGAAACCCTTTTCCATTATGCCTATATACTTCACAAACACAAGGCACAAAAGCATTCAATTCCTTGAACAACACAATAAAAACAATACCAAATAGCACTAAAAATTTGTAGCCTACATAGCACATTGATGTGTAACAAAGACTTAGATTGCACTCACCGTTAAAATAGGTGAAGGTGGAATGTCTCCAAATGATACTAGTCATTTATAAATATAGCCTATTTATGTTTGCCAGCATGCAGAACTCAGAATCCACTGGCCACTCAAAACACCAGAGTTTTTGTTCAGTGCTAACTTAAACACCTCTAATTGGCCATTGCATTCAAGAAACCAACTGATATGTTTGTGATTGGCTAAATTGCTCAACGCAAAAACACATCGTAAGCCTTGTCACTCTTCAGAGCGCAAACACAGATACACTAAATCATTTGCCCAATATGTTTTCACCATTATGTTAATATTACAGTAAAAACTGATCATAGAACAGTAGTTCATGTGCAGATTTTCCCTCTAAAAGCAAACAAATGCAGCAACAGGTAGGCAGTGGTTTGAGTGAGAACATTTCACACTAGTCTCAAGTCTGTGGTTAGGGGAAGGTAAGCCTTGCCCAGCCACATTTCTGATAATGTGTTGTTTAAAGTTACTGTTGTAAAGAGTGATGTTCCTGTGAGCTAAATGCTGCTGAAGACATTTGGTTATGAATGGCAAATCCAACAAGGATTTTGCTCTCAATCGTAAGTTTGCTGAATGACCATATGATTAGGGGGGCACTGCCCCCCAATGCCCCTCCTTTGGTAATGGGCCTACGACTCAGTATTAGCCGATGCTGTACACGTGAGCAGCACAACGCATGCGTGTGATGTAGGAGCCGGCCAATAATGAGCCTCCTAATAACAGTCCAAAACTTTCTTTGATTTCTTTTCCACAGTGTGATACATCAGATTGGTTTTCCAGTGTATGTAATGCTCAATTAAAAAAAAAAACTTTTGCTATGAAATACCTGAAAGCACCACAGTTAACCTCATAAATACGACACAAGTGTCCTTATTATCTTGACCAAAAGACATCATAGTAAATGGTCACAGCGCAGTCTCAGCGAGCACGGCTTGAAGTGTCCAGCTGCCCTTGGGAGAGTGAGACAGAAAAATTCATAGACAAACTCTGACCTAGAGAGCAGAGAGGGGGGGGAAAGGAAGGCTGTGTTTTTTAGAAAGCTCTGAGGGAGAGGGTGGTCGGCATTACTATGTGATTGATTCCCTGGCTGTGTTTCCAGAGGGCTGGACTGATCCCGGGTCAGATGAGAATGTTCCAGCTTAAGATCACACCCTGGATATAGATGCATCTGAACCAGCCTCAGGCATCCATTCCTTTAACAAGGGCACCGTAGCTTTACTGCCCTTGCAACAGTGTGTCTCTGCCATGAAAGGAAACACAATACTTTATTCAACAATAACTCAGCACATACTTTGTGCTAAGAAAAATACGGAATTTCTTCAAAGGTTTCAGATGAATTTAATGAGTAATGTGTACAGATAATGCATAAAACCAATTAATTTTCACTAGCAACATTGAAGAAATGTGCAACACTCTTACTTTACGCAAACAGCATTATAGAGGAGACTGGGGTAAGTTGTCACACAGAAGATTTAGAGTCAAAAATCCAGTTACATGAATGTGTGTTTTCCCTAGCAGTAGTTTTATATGTAAAACTCTCTTAGTAATTTTTTTATTTATTTATACATAAATGCATCCTCCAAACTAAAAGTCTAATATTTTGAAATGTATGTTTGGTAATTCAGGCCATAACTCTATATATAATGAAGGTGGATTGCAACGGTGAGACAAGGGTATTTTTCTTATATTTCAGGTCGGGGCAAGTTGTCACATATGTTTTAGAATAATTCTAATTTATTAATTTTACAATAAGGTCTCATTTGTTAATATATTAACTAACATGAACTAACAATGAGCAATACATTTGCTAATGTTAGTTAATAAAAATCCAGCTGTTCGTTGTTTGTTCATGTTAGTTCACAGTATATTAAATTCATGTTAACAAATACAACTTTTGATTTTAATAATATATTAGTAAATGTTGAAATTAACTAAGATTAATAAATTCTGTAATAAATGCTAAAGTAGTTAACTAATGAAAACTTATTGTAAAGTGCTACCACAGTTGCATAAAGTGTTCTGTTTCATAACTTGAATTCTTGGACAATTTTAAATAAAATGTTACTGTTTACATTTTCTCAATGTGGCAACTTACCCCGGTAACAACGTGCTATTGGGGCATGTTGTCACTAAAGGTCGACCTGTGCTCACTGAAAATAAATATTCACTAGAGTAAAAGTTTTAACAGCCATGGATTCCCCTACATGTCACTTTAGTAAGAAAAAAACTTGTAAAGTAAATGTAAGTGGAACTAAATGATGCCCCCGTAATGTATTTTGTCATGTCTTAGTGTAAGTGCCTCTATTTTAAGCAGAAACCATCTTCTAAGAATATGCAATGCAAATGTAACTGGAACTAAATGGGGCTTCTATACTGTAATTTTATAGCGATATGGATGTCCTCATTAACATGGTAATATCTTAGATTATGCTGCACAGACACTGTGTCGTGTTATTGGATTTTTGATGCAATGAATTACAGCAGTTTCCGATGTTATTCTGCTTATTGAGCATTTTGCATCAAGCAGAAATGGAGTTTATTCGGGTTGAAATCAATTGAGCTGAGAAGCCCAGTAAACTGTAGTTAGGCTGCACAGAATTGAGCAGATTGAATAACACTGAGCTGAGTTTGCTGCTGGAGTTAATGCGAACTGAGTTGAATCGACTGGAAACTAGTAGAGCTGAACTGGGTTTGCGCTTCAGAAAACACATGCTGGTATCTTCATCATGGATGCTATCAACAAAATAATAGCAGATGTAAATGCCAACAATTAGGGCCTACTGTATGTGTTTTTTTTTTAATTCAAAAGTCCCTGTTTGTTTATATCGGAGCATTAACATTTTTGAAAATGTAATATCCTCTCAGATTCCCAATAAATATTCATATACTTCATAAACAGATCTGTTCACCTGGTGAAAATCTGGAATATATTAACTGTAATGCTAAAAAAACAGGTGCTGATATGAGGATGAGGATTTTCAGGATTTCCCTTGTTGCAGCAAACAATTGTTAATTTTTTTCAAATTCATTGTATCTTGTCAGGCAGCTTCAAACACACGTGATGGTGTCCAACAGAGGCCCGTCTGCCGATGCAAAGCCACTCAGTGTGGCGTGGAGAGACATGCAGTGATTTAAGTAAAGGTCATTTCATATGACAACATGACAACTGTTAGCAGGGGCCACCGTTCCGTATTTATGAGCGGGCGTGTGCGCATATGCATATGTGCATGAAAATCTATCTTTCAGAAAGTGAAGATGTTTCAACTCTCTTTACATATTGCATTTGAATGACCTAAACAAAAAAAATGGAACAGATTTAGTCAGGATAGGTTTTGTGTTGTTGGATAAAGGTTTTCGGCTTTCTCTTTCCATTTATATACCTATATCTCATGCTTAAATAAGCCCATCACTATGTGTACGGGGGGTGTCTCTCTGTGATAGAAGAGGAGCTTTTTATAAGCAGCGCTGGCTGTCTGGCGCAAAGTCGTATAAAGAATACTAATGACGGGTCTTTGTGTGGCAAAGGCTCTGACCTGGGGAGAGAAAGAGCGTGCAAACATTGCCAATTTAATTGCAGTAACACAAAGACTGAAATAAATATGCCTGCTAAACTGCGCCAAAGGGACTGCACCAGGCGTTTTGATGGTCCTTCAAAAATATCAGTGGATAAATCTTGAATAACTTTTCCTAATCTCGTTCTCTCTCTCTATTAGAGCTGCGGTGAAACTCTTAATCTCTTATGCCCAACAATGGACATTGAAGCTTGACTTTAATATGCAGCTGGGAGAGAATAAATTGCCCATTGGAATGAATCTATCTCCCATTGACTCACTTTGGACATGTTACGACAAGGCAATCTGTTAAGGAGATGAGTTTTGTGTTTCTCTAACACTGATGGTCTTTCAGACATCATATTCTCATATTAGAAAACATGCGTGGCATATAAATCAGTTTCCTTTAGATCAGTGGGGCTGGGGTCCACTATAGGGCCTCAGCAAACTTCCAAAGGAGGACATGGATGAACTAAATTTAAAGTAATATATTGTTTTACATATAATTTGTATTATTATTCATATATTAAACCAATCTAATTTCATTACAATGCCAAAAAAACATACAAGAAATATCAACATATCAAATAATCATATGTTCAATAATAGTTTTTATGCAGTTCTCAAATCATAAAATGATTTGTAGTCAATTAATTCCCCTAAATCGACACTTTCAGCTGCTCTTAATAATTATAACAACAATAACAATATATTAAGGTATATAGGGAGCCATATTTTGTTGGACAGTGAAGGCCCTTTGAGTCCAAAAGGGTCAACAGGCAAAACAACTCAGGTGGCAGGTTATTAAAGACCATTTTTATTCCATTTGCAAACAGGAACCTTAATGGGAAAAGTTAGCCCACACAGCATTGTAAGCGAGCCACTTTCAACTATCTCAGACTGTACATAGCCTGCGTAATAGTTCAGCCGCATTTCAGTTACGAACTTTACAAGTAATCAGCAACAGAAATATCTAACACATCCTCTCAGGAACAAAGTCACAGCGTGGTGCCTTCATTTAAGAGTAACACCTTCAAAAAGTGAAGGTGTTAAACCAATACACATCTATGCTCATATTCACAAAGAAGAGAGAATATATGTGGATGCGCTACGAATGCAAATGTAATCTCCTTTGAGCGGAAGTGCAACAGTGCCATCTATCGGTTTGGAAAAGAACAGCAGGCGTGCGTCTCGGCAGATCCATCTCTATTTTTGCACACTTTAGCGTGAAATAAACACCCGAACGTCTCATTCTGTTAAACGGAGATTCGTCTGTGCTATCGTTGTATTAGCGTATCTGACAGATAACTTGTTCTCCGATGATTGACATGCACTGATACGTCAAGCTCGGAGAGTGAGGTTAAAATGATGGACGTCTTCGGCTCAAAATATCAACATTAACACCTTAGGGACGCTTCCAGCTGCAAATGGACTAGGAAATTTTGACTATTAATCACTTGGCTCGTACTTACTCGATTTGCATGCAATGTCACATTCTAATACTTGCATTCCCCGGCATATATGCATTATGAGCCGTGAAATCTATTCCAATGGCCTACGTTTGAGCAGCCGCCATCCGCAGGTACCGCATTTGCATGGGAACTAGAAGAGGTCGACAGAAAATGGCATGCAGTAATGATAATGCAGTGGTCTCTGACGTCCAAAAAGGTGCAGCCCGTTTAATTTCAACACCTTATTCCTGAGGAACTGCTGGGATGGGATTCTTGTATGTCGAGATGGGATTGTGGATAGTGTACGGAAGTAAAGATGCTGGCTGTCATAGAAGTTATGCAGATTACAGTCTTCACACACATATGCATATCTACAGTATATAGTGGGGGTCCAAAATGTGGAAAACCATTTTGAATATTTATTAGGCCTATATATTTAATGTTTTTTGAAAGAAGTCTGACTCTGAAATTTAGTCAAAAATAAATTTGTAAAATATAATTACAGTTTAAAATATTTATTTTAAAAATAGGATTTTTTTTTTGTATTAAATGTTGTTTAAAATGTGATGGCAAAGCTAAATCTTAAGCATTATTACTTCAGTCTTCAGTGTCACATGATCTTTCAGAAATCATTCTAATATGCTCATTTGTTGCTCAAAAAATACATTTCTTATTATTAGCACAGTAGTATGGAGTCCCTAAAGGGACATAGTAAAGGGAATAATATGTGATGGGAAGAAAAAAATGAATGTCAATGCGTTTGCGTTCTTTTGCAAATTATTTGCGTTCCACATATAAATTTTGCATTTGTTTGTAAAACCTTTGCGTTCCCCTGAGCAACTTTGCATTCAATCTCAAAGAACACAACTTTTCGAATGCAAACATACACACATACCCAGTACAATTTGAATAGTGGGTGTTGTTGTATCACACACATGTTGGGTTTTCATGTTTTTAGGGGACTTAAAACGGTTAGTTCTTGTCCTTGATTCTGATTGGTCAATAGCTGTGTTTTATTCACGATACAACACAGCTATGAATGCTTCACCCAAGGGTTCAGTGTATCACTACACAACACCCTTAGCAACTACTCTTAGTAACGTAAACTGTTTGTACTCAATTGATATTGTTCATTGAAGCTTACTGTATTATGTAGAAGAGTATTGTGAGAAAGAGATTGAGTGAGTTTATTGGCCATTCGCAAAGACCCGACCCCCTTAGTTACTGTTGCTTTGTCCGACAAGCCATGGCGCTGTCACGCCACACAGAGTGAAAAATAAATCACGGAGCAAAGAGGACACCGACAACACATCGACAGACAAGACAGAGCAGGTTACTAATGATTAAACAAAATCCCAGGTTACAAACTGTGTAATTTTTTAAGAAATTCTAACAATAAAAACCGTTTTGTGGCTCTTTAATGTGTCGTGACAGATTACTGTAGCGCCTCAGCTCAAGCAGCTCATGAATGATCATCTCTTCCTACTAGTTAATTTATATCATCAAATAAACATGAACGAACATGAGAAAGAATGTTGTTTCAACTGCGGAAAGACATGCACACAAATTTTCAAGTTCAAGTCCACCAAGGTAAATCTACTAACTGCTTTGTCAGACAAAATGGCGGATTCAGCGATATGATTGGTTAGATCGCTTGTCAATCAGACTTCCGGCGAAGGGTCAATTACCTGCATTCAGATTTAGCATTTTCCTTCAGGTCAGCCCTATGTTCATAATAAAAAACTCTGTTTAATGTCCAATGTATTATCTTGTCCTTTTAACAGTTAAAGGGTTTTCCCATTACTGACAGCGCTAGTCAAAGCATTTGTCAGTTGCGTTTTGTTCCGTGTTCACAACAATTCAGTCTTTTCAATGTAAAAGTCTTCGCTACTGACTGACTCACTCATAGAGACAGTTTTTTTGTCGCCATCTAATGGCGTAATAATGTAACTTCTGTTGCTGTTCACGGTCAGGGACTATTTTTTCCGGTGGAAGGAAGACTTTTAGTTAAAGTTTACTTAATGAAAGTTACATCGATACGTATTTTTGGCTTTAATATTTGTATTGTGTGGTAAACCATTTTACCGTTTTATAAAAGCAACATCCGCTTCGTATCATGCCTAACAACGCCCTTCAGCCGTGACTTATTCACGATACAGCACAGCCTCTCGAACCTTGCTGCTTACTTAGATGATGATATTTATATTGTACAAACTGTATATTCGGACCCCTAGTGGTCCTTGATGTAATGCCAGGGGGTCCTTATAAAATATCTGAATATGAATATTTGTATATTTTGACATTTGACATGTTCCCATAAAAGAAGATATGTATAATTTAACTGATAATTTCACTGAATATGGGACAAGTCAACTAACGTAGTACTAAATTATACTTGATTGCATTTGGTCGTCACAAAGACATTAATGATACCAATGAGCCAATGTTATTCTGGGGTCCTTGAGGACAGTTCTAAATATGACAGGGGTACATTACTCAAAAAAGGTTGAGATTCACAACCCTCACAAAAAACTTTCTGCATTTTTACATTTTCAAAAAACATCACTTAGTATGATTTATAAGCTGTTTTTCTCATTGGGACCAAAAAAAATGTCCCCAAAAGGACACAGATTTTAGATATTGCCATGTTTGTGGGGACATTTTGTCCTCATAATGTAGGGTTTAACTGAACCACACACACAGACATATATAAATCTAAATGAGGAGTTTATTGCAAAGACTATATTGCAACAGAAAAAAAAAAGACGGATTTACCCAGCTTAAGTTGCAGAGATATTGTCTTGTAAGTTATCATCCAATTGCTGCCCTCATATGGAAAGTCTGTTATCTGGAAAAGCAAAAATATAAACTACTCATAAACACCTCAAAAAGCCCATTTTCTTTCCTCTCAACGTGCTCCGAGCACAGAGCCTCCCTTGTCTCCTCACGCACTCTAACGCACTATGACAGTTGGAGATGAAATAGAAATTTTGCTATCAAACACCTACACAAAGGGGAGATGACCTTTGATCAGAAGCGCGTTTGATGTTTTGACATGAAATTTGCATCAGAGGGGCTGAAGCAGCGGCCGGCGCTTCGAGTGGTTAATGATTCCTCCTGTCAGAGAGACACAGAGGTCAAAATCCTTTTAGGAAATAAGCACACCTTTAATCCAGCTCCCTAGCTGATGCCCAATCAGTCCACGCCACTTTTTATGAACGCTTTCTTTGTCTCACAGCAGTACTGCTTTGTATGAAAACCGAGGGAGCTGTTTTATTTATCGCAATGTGATTTTACTTTCAGACCTCCCTTTGCCTGCGATAGGCATTTTACAGTTGATTTTAAACTCAGAAGATCTGAAGACCTTGTAGGTCAAGTAAAGTCATCGATTGATCTCTGAAAAGGAGAAGCTGTTTAATTATTCAAGCGAGCATGTCATTTTTTTTTTTTCACACCTTTCACCTGTCTAAAATACACTTGCCATTCAGGTTCTCCCTTTGTGTCAGAGCAATATCTGCCACAGTCACTCTTAAATCCTGTTCTTACCAGTTTTATTTTTGTCATTGTTGATGTCTCTTCGGGGTTAAGGACATAAACGTAGATGCATGTTATGAATAATGAATATAAAGCTTATTTGTGGTTTCTTTTAAAAAAAAAAAAACTCAATGCGTGCAACTGCATTGGGTAACTTATGTGTAAAGCTTAAAGGTCCCGTTCTTCGTGATCCCATGTTTCAAACTTTAGTTAGTGTGTAATGTAGTTGTTAGAGTATAAATAAAGTCTGTAAAATTTTAAAGCTCAAAGTTCAATGCCAAGCGAGATATTTTATTTAACAGAAGTCGCCTACATCGAACGGCCAGTTTGGACTACATCCCTCTACTTCCTTCTTTAATGACATCACTAAAACAGTTTTTTGACTAACCTCCGCCCACAGGAATACACAAAAAAGGGGGCGTGGTCTTGTTGCGCTCCCACGGAGAAGAGCAGAGTTGCGTTTATAGAGTGTGTTTGTCTTCATGTCGTCGAAACTATGTTATTTTCATCCCGCAGTCCAATCACCTTTGTTTGGCCTTCCCAGGGACGCTGTACTTAGAGATCAATGGTTACAATTTATGTTTAACTCGGTTCCCGAAAATTATAATTGTGGTATCCTTACTGCAATAGTTAATGTTGTACTGCAGTGCACATAATGGCCACAAGAGGGGACTATGTTTATGTATATGGCTGTTTTCCGTATGAGGTACTCTTCTAATTGAGTGCTAACGTTGTACATTTTCTGTCGCTGCTTGTGGAGATTAAAGAGTTCAGTCTCTCGGGAATTATTGTCATTTGTGTTCATTCGGCACAACACCACAATAATCCACATGTAAAACTATGTGCAGCACACGTTATGGTAAGAGGCGTGACCTTTCCGGGCAAGGAGCGCTAAGCTGCTGTCGAATCACAACACAGGAACCGCTGGCACAATCAGAACTCGTTACGTATTTCTGAAGGAGGGACTTCATAGAACAAGGAAGTCATTAGCCCGTTTTTATGACAGTGGAAACAGCGGTATACAGATAAGTAAATTATGTGAAAAATACTGTGTTTTTTTACACGCGAAACATGAACACATGCTATATTGCACACTATAAACACAATCAAAGCTTCAAAAAAAAACACGAAAAATGGGACCTTTAAAATATTAGTTCACTTTAAAATGAAAATTACCCCAAGCTTTACTCACCCTCAGACCATCCTAGGTGTATATTATTTTCTTCTTTCTGATGAACACAATCGGAGTTATATTAATAAATATCCTGACGCATCGGAACAGAATATGAAGCTGAAGAAAATGCATCCATCCATTATAAACATACTCCACACTGCTCTGGGGGGTTAATAAAGGCTTTCTGAAGCAAAGCGATGCATTTATGTAAGAAAAATATCCATATTTAACATGTTATAAAATAAAATATCTAGCTCCGCCACACCGCCTTCCGTATTCAACTTACGAAGAAAGTGTAATGTCTCTCGAAACTCAAAACGCTTATGCTTCATCCTACGCCTTCCCTGTTCAACTTACGAAAAAAAGCATAACGGACGCGTCTGAAGCTTCGCTTAACAAGGCCTTTATTAACCCCCCGGAGCCTTGTAGAGTATGTTTATGATGATTGGATGCACTTTCTTGAGCTTCAAACTCGTTGGTCCCATTCACTGCCATTAAAAAGCTCAGATGCATCAGGATAATTATTATATATACAACTCTGATTGTGTTCATCTGAAAGAAGAAAGTCATATACACCTAAAATAGCTTGAGGATAAGTTAAGCTTGGGGTAATTTTCATTTTAAAGTGAACCAATCCTTTAAAGTCACTATGAAAACAAAATGGACCATTCTTGTTTTCTATGGAGGATTGCTGTATTTATTTTAAATGATTTATCCATACTCATCAGTGTTTTTTTGTTTGTTTTTTTAATGTTCCCTCATAATCTTTAACCAAAGTTGGATATACCTTACATTAGGGAAGAAAATACTATCGCAACTTCCGTTTCATGCCGACTTTAAAAAAGTACTTTCTGTAGCTGTCTGAATTTAATTGATAATTTAGTGAGTCAATAAATGGGAGCTTTAGCGGAAGTTCTACCCGGAAGACTCTAATGCACATCATTGCTCATTATCTAACCAATCATTACACGTCACCTGAGTAGACTTGTGCCGATATTCGGTAATGCGATAAATCGCGATAATGAATATGCACGATATTGTAATCATCGGCACTTCAGAATACCGTAAATAACAATTTATTACAAATTATACATTTTTTATAAGGCAATTAAGAATACTTTACCCATCAGTTGTATAAAATGCACAACACCGCTGTATTCTGCGTCAAAAGGACACGTGCTCAGATGTAAACAAGCCCAACGTGCATGAGAAGCACATGGCGGAACGAGTGAAGGAGACGAGCTGAATGAAAGTGCGCGTTCACTCTCTGACAGCAGAGGGCGCTGATGGAACAGCAGCGTGCAGCGGTTACCATGGAAACCGTGCAAACAAAGTAACTGCGCTAGTGAAGTTTTTAAAATGCTTCAAACAGCTATTCATTTTTTTGTAATCTCAGTGTTGTTCATCACAGCACCAAATACTGAATACTTAAAAAAGACTTAAAAGGATATGTATTTTCAAACTTAAACATTTTTTATATATTAATCTGGACTACAACATGCCCTAATGATTAGAAATGTTCTGATTTTTTGTTATTGTTCAGTAAAACTTTGAAAACATACAGCTTCATTAGTTAACATGTTAATTCATTATCACTAAACTGACAATAAAAATTCTTTAATTATATAAAGTATAATTATTATTAATTAATGTTAATTTCTTAGTTACTGTTTAATAACATTACTAAAATCAAAATAACTTATTTAATGGACCTGAGATAAAACAAACAATGATCAGATGTGTTTCTAAACTAACATTAACAAAAAATAACACTTTCTGTAACAAATGTAGCTATTGCTCAATCTTAGTTAATGCATTAAATAGAGTAAAGTGTTATCTGTTGTTCGTTATAGCCTAATTCTTTTGCATTTTAATCTGTTTGAAAATTTCAGTCAGTTGTTTTTGTTTTATTACAAAAAGAGTTCTTAAACCTGTTAAACTGACAAAAATTGTTTTGCAACTTATTTTAACATCGTGATAATACCGTATACCGTGATAAAAGCTTCATCAATTAATCGCAACATGAAAATTTGATACCGTCACATGCCTACACCTGAGTATATAAGTTCTGTTTCCACCCACTATTGTGTTCGCAGATACCATCGCCGCCATTCGCACCCATCCACCCCATCACCACCAGCATTGTAAAAGTTAGCTCAATTCCGTGGGAAAAATGCGAACTTGGCAACACAGCTTAAATAAAATAAATAAATTTAAGTATAATGTTATATACATACATTTACAATATACACTTCTGTTCAAAAGTTTGGGTTCTTGAAAGAATTTTCTTATGTCACTTTTAATCAATTTCATGTGTTTTTGCTGAATTTAAGTATTATTTCTTTAAACTTTTGAACGGGATACGTTGCATAAAAAGGATATTCTATCGCACAAAATGATAATGTTCATAATATTATCTCACATACACAACATAAAGACAAGTTATATTGATTTATCAGTCACATACCCGTCAGATCAGGTAACATGAGTTTATGTTTCCACTGAAAGCACACTTTATTGGACATGTCATCATTTATACTAGATATATCTATGTATCTCAGCTGCGTGACAGGTAAAAACTCAGTTGAGGGGACAAAAGCAATACCGAGGTTAATAAAACAGTTCCATCATGTTTTCAGTTGTTGACATGAGGAAAGAAAACATGTTTTTCACAAAGCATTCGCCTGTCAGGTACAGTACATGTCAGAGTGCCCTGTAATGCCATGCTGAAAAACAGTTTATATCCACACAAAATGACATTTACTCAGCTATGCATGGAATTGTGTAAATGTCAGAACACACTGGCATACACTCCCTTGATTAAAGGGATAGTTCACCCAAAAATGAAAATTCAGTCCAGGGTTGTTTTGGACCCCAGTGACTTTCATTATATGGAGAAACATTCTTTAAAATAACTTTTTTTGTGTGTGTTCCGCAGAAGAAGAAATCTTACAGGTTTGGAACATCATGATGGTGAGTAAATAATGACAGAATTTTCATTTTTGGTAGTACTTTGTCCTTAAGATGGTTTTAGTCTGGAGTTTTAGAAGGACTCATTAATAACGTCTGTCATAGAGAACGGGAGAGGAGGGGAACCCTAAGTCTGCCAAAAGATACACATCCTGTCGGTTGATATCCAGCAGTGATTCAAACAAATGATTCCTACATGCCTCAATCGATGAGAAATACCAAGCGAGTGTGCTTCATCTGAATGGCCCTCCGAAGCATGACAAACATCTTAATCAGTCTCAAAAAGGAATAGTTCTTCTGAAGAACAGAAATATCAGAGCAGTCAGACTGACATATGCTCTCGCTGTGACAGGAAATAATGCTGCAGTAAGTGTCATTTCACACTGCATGTATTTATCCAAATATGCCTGCAAATGCTTCATCAGTGCACTTAGAAGCTGTGTATTCACACAAGAGCTGAACTCAGAGTGAAAACTATGAGGAAGAGAGTTTGGGGTGGTCTGACCCCCAAATTAACCATATTCACTTATTCTTATTACAACTTCAGCAATAATATAAGCCAGCTGGAAAACTTCCAGTGAAATGTCATTTGTTGGTTCGTCAGTATCTTCAATGTCCTGAGGTGACTTTAACAGCATCAATAGAGTGATACTTAGTTTATAATCAGAATATAATCACTTAAATAGTCAGACCTGGCATTAATTTAGTTATTCAAATATAAGATGATATTAAAAAAAAGATGTCTCAGTATTGCTCCTCTGCAAAATTCAATTCGACCATCAGTTTTTACACTTTCGTATAAAAAAAAGCATCAACTGTAAATTATTTATTGTGCACTTTAGTTAGATTCATTGAATAAAACGTAGTTTTTCACAAAATCATTGAGCTTGCGCTGGACTGACTGCCAGCTTCTGTGATTATAAAGGGAGAGCGCTCGCTTTCTGTGCAATTCATTTGGAAGAAAAGTTATTGTTTTTCATGAGATGTTGCATACTTTATACTTCACCTTGACAAAATGTATTTTTAATCCTAGTGATTTTATAATGATTAATATTTATTCAAAAGAAAAATATAGGAAATGGCTAATATGAGCCAATAAATGCTCCTCTGCTGTGATAATGTCTTTTTGTGTTTTTTATCAAATGTTGGATTTCCATGAAACATTCGGTTTTACAAATGAGGATGATCTCAGAAGGATGAACAAATAATGTTTTTGGTCATCACATTAAAAATAACATTTGAATTGTGCTGGAAAAATGTTGCATGTGCATGTCTAATTATACACTGCGTTTCATATTCAAACATTCCCAATAGCTTCGTCTTTATTGCAATCAATAAAACTAGTTGGCAAATTAATGACAGCTAACAGTTCACTAGAAATGCCTAAACTAGCTTAAAGGGATAGTTAACCCAAAAATGAAAATAATCCAATGATTTACTCACTCTCAAGCCATCCTAGTTGTATATTACTATCTTCTTTCAGATGAACCAGCCTGGTCTTATTGTTAATATGTAGGTATTAATACGTAAGGTTCAAAGACATAATACGTACATTTTGGTATGTTTAGAAAGGTGGTAAAACGTACAATATTGACGTAGTTATGGCAGTTATTTTTACAGCGAAAAAATATAAAATATTTACAAAATTTTCATTTCATAAAGATATATAATATATATTTTCCATTTTATCGTTTTGTAGATAAATATAAGATCCCTAAACCCCACCCTGAACCTAAACCTACCCATTTATACATAATGTTATAAGAATAAAACATAATGGACAGAAATGTGTAGGGGTGTGCGTGCGCACTCATTTCAAATGTCAGTCAATCCACTGAAACACAGCATGTCGTGATGAAATAGGTGAGAACCAATGAGCGTTCGATATCAGTGCCGTAAACCATGTCGTAACGCTTCTCAAGGGTGGCGCTACTTTCAAATTTGAATCATCATAACGAGCGTGGGCTTTGACTGTGACGGTTGCTGTTGCTGAGAATGAAGATGAAGAACGATGGATAAAGGGCTGAATAGGTTGTTTGCAATCACGTTATTATGAAGATTTGGGTAAGGACTGTATTTGTGCTGGAGTAGGTGGATTTGTATCCGCACTGGTGTGTCGGCAAGAACACATAAGACACAGTTGAACCAGAGTTTGAGGTTTACTGATGATTCATTTCAAGCAGTAACAGGAAGTGGTAACAGTGAGTGGTCTGAAAATATTAAAGAATAACAATAAGTATTAGATATACAGCTAAATCAATAACATTCACATGTCATAGGCAATCCAGGTTACATTATTAAAGTTATTGCAGTACTTAATCTGTCCACAAGATGGCATCGCGAGCTCACACATGGAAATATGAAAGACGCCATTTTAACATGTCATTACAGGCAGTAACGGCAGATAAAGAAACTAAAAATAACGTAATATATACAAATATGAGCAAATAGCAATATAAATCGCAATCCAGAGATATTACTCACACTATAATGGCACTCAGAAATTAGTTATATATAACATAACAAATGAACTTTGGCGCTTAGGCGCTAATGCGGACTGCCGCGATGGCGGACAAATGAGCCCATGGTTAATCAATAAAGTACACAAATCTGCCTACATACACATCAATAAGTGTACCGGATAATAGGAAACAAACAACGTACTTTCTGGTCATTAACTCGCTCACATAAGTTAACTGCTCAAGGAAAGGATGCAGCAGAGCATTCACAGCTCATCTCTTACTGACTGCGAGGCACTGACCGACGTCATTCAGTAAACTGCGCTCTGATTGGTTGAATACTTCTTAACACGGCCGCCCCCAAATATGCTATGCATATTTGTACTCAATATAACTAATCAGTCTGAGGGGGCTAATGCAGGTTGTTCTTGATCTGTGAATGCAGGAAGGGGGATCAGGCAGGCAACGGGTCGGGTGTAGGTCTTGTCCTTAACCTGGATCTCTGCAGCTCTAATATGGCCATCGGAACCTGGGAAGGTCTTCACAACTTTGCCTACTAACCACAATGCTCTTGGTAGCTGTGGATCGATGAGCATTACAATGGTTCCGGTAGAAATGTCGCTGGCATCTGTGTGCCACTTGTTGCGGGTCTGTAGCGCAGGCAGGTAATGACGAATGAAGCTTAACCAGAACTGATCGGCCAGAACTTGACTCTGCCTCCATCTCCGTCTGCCCATAAGTTCTGTAGCAGGATAAACTACAAAGGGTAGTGAGCTGTCTAGCCGCCCCATAAGCAGATAATTTGGTGTAACAGGGTCAAGGTCAGCTACATTACTGGAAAGGTAACCAAGGGGCTTGCTGTTAAGCATTCCCTCCACCTCAATGAGTACCGTTTGGAGAACTTCCTCTGTTACAACTTGGGAGCTGACTGTGACACGAAGGGCTGTCTTGACAGACCTAATTTCTCTTTCCCACGCACCTCCAAAATGTGGGGCTCCAGGCGGGTTAAAGTGGAAAGAAATTTTCTGTTTAGCTAAATGTAGCTGGAGTTGGGGAGTGAGCGATGTAAAGGCTTCTTGCAACTCTCTTTGTCCTCCATGGAAGTTAGTGCCATGGTCCGAATACAACTCAGAAGGTGTGCCACGGCGAGCTACAAATCTCCTCAAGGCCATCAGAAAGGAATCAGTATCAATAGATGTGAGGAGGTCTAGATGCACGCTTCGTGTTGTGAGACACTTAAAAATGATTCCCCACCTCTTTTCACATCGTCTTCCAATCTTAACTTGGAATGGCCCGAAACAGTCCATGCCTGTACTGTAGAATGGGGGTTTGAGTAGTCTGAGTCGAGCTGGTGGTAGATCTGCCATTCTGGGAATAACTGGTTGGTTTTTCCATTTTTGACAGTCTTTGCACAGATGTTGTTGTTTACGTATAGCTTCCCGACCTCTCAGTATCCAAAAGTTTCTCCTTATCTCTCCGAAGACTCTTTCAGGTCCTGGATGGCAGAGTTTACTGTCATAGTCTTGGATCAGCAGCTTGGTAACCCAGTGATGTGGGTCAAGAACTACAGGGTGTATAACTGACAGCTCTAGTCCTTCAGCTCGACGTAAACGACCACCAACTCTGATAAGTTGGCAAGAGTCGTCAAATTCTGGGGCAAGAGCAAGTAGCCGACTAGTGGAAGGTACAGATTTACCTGCTTTTAGCAGTTTGTACTCATCAGGAAAACTATCAATTTGAGATTTCTGCAGGATATGCCATTCCGCAGTTTGGTAGTCTGCTGCTGATGGTAGTCCTGTATCTTTTAGCCCCTGAACTGTGGCCTCTACTAACTCATTCCAGGTGCTGTGAGTAGAAGGGTCAGGAATGTCAGGCACAACCACTTCCGTCATAAGACCACAGAAGATTCCTTTGCGTTGCTCTGTTTTAATTTCTGGTGGTTGTATGGGAGGAGAGACAGGCCATACCGACTCAGACTCAAGCAGGAACGATGGTCCTTGGCTCCATCTGTTGGGCACTGATAGTTGAGAAAGAGTTTTACCTCGGGTGAGATCATCTGCTGGATTACTGCTGGAATCCACATATCGCCAGGTACATTCTGCAGTCAGCTCTTGAATTTCAGCTATCCTGGTTCCAACAAACACCTTGAATCTGTAAGATTCAGATTTGAGCCAGGCCAGAACAGTGGTGGAATCTGTCCATAGTGTCACTGAATTGATCTTGAGGGTGAGCTCAGTATTCAAGAGTCTGGCTAATTGAGCACCATTCAGGGCAGCACACAGCTCTAGTCTGGGAATGGTCAAACGTCGTTTTGGGGCAACCTTGGATCTTGCTATTACAAAGGCTAATTGAATATGACCACTATCGTCTTCAGTACGTAGGTAGGCAACAGATCCATAAGCTTGCTCAGAAGCGTCGCAAAAGATGTGAATCTGTTTGATGTTGTGAGACTGATCAATGTTTGAGGATGTGACACAGCGGGGTAGTGAAATACTGGCTAATGTAGGCAGTTCTGCCTCCCATTCCTTCCAGGTTATCAAAAGGTCGTCAGGTAGATTTGGGTCATCCCACTCTCGTTGCTTGTCCCATAATCTCTGAACTAAAATCTTGGCTCGTGTGGTGAATGGGAGTATGAAGCCTAAGGGGTCGTACTGGGTTGCAAGTACCTTATAAATGTGTCGAAGGGTACATGGTCCAGGCTGGACATGACGGGTTTTATACCCAAGGAGGTCTGATTTGCAGTGCCACCTTAAACCTAGTGCAGATTCTTGCACATCGGTACGATCTTGAGATAGCCACAATTCGGTACTGCTGGATCTCGCTTCTGTTGGTAGGTGGTCCACCACACTGGGGTCATTACTCGCCCACTGGCGAAGTTCGAACCCACCACTGGCAAAGAGGGTGCAGAGTCTGTCTACAAGCTGCCTTGCCTCCTGAGGGGATGGTAGGCTTTCCAAACAATTGTCCACATAAAAATTCCTTTCAACAGTGGTTCGGATGTTGTCATCAGGAGTGCTATGATCCATGACATGTCTTTGGACAGCATAAATGGCACAACATGGGCTACAAGTAGTGCCGAAAGGTAGCACTTGCCACTCGTAGATGTCTGGTGGTTTAGATCTGTCCAAGTCTCGCCATATAAAGCGGAGAAGATGCCTATCACTGGGGAGAAGACGAACCTGATGGAACATCCCTTTAATATCACCGCTAATTGCCACTGGATATTCACGGAAGCGCAGGAATACACCTAACAAGGATGGGCCCAAGGCTGGTCCTGGCAGCAGATAGTCATTCAGGTTATGGCCTTCAAAGTCAAATGAACAGTTAAAAACCACACGGTTTTTACCATTGTGCTGCACAATGTGGTGAGGGATGAACCACGATTCACTTTGTGCATCAAATGATTCAGGTGGGAGTTTGACAACATAGCCTGTGGTCTCCAATTTCTTCATCTCCTGTTGGTAGGCGGCTGCTTTACTGGGGTCTTTCTCCAGACGTTTCTCTGTGTTCCGAAGGTTAGGAAGCACTGCCTCCATGGGAGCATGAAGTATAGGCATATCTTTCTTACGCAGGAGAGGAGTGGCGTAGCGACTCACACCATCGATCAGTACTCTGACAGTCTGTGACTGGAGCAAGTCAAGGGCTTCTTGGTCCTGCTTAGACCGAGTGACAGATTTCTCTGTTCTGTTGGGAATCACGTCTGCTTGCCAGAGTCTCTCAACATTTCGGAACAACTCTGTCATCGAGGGATTAACAGCAATGTGCAGACACTGTTGAGGTTTCACATTGTCTCCAAAGACTCTTGCTGGGCCTTGTAAAGACCAACCCAGTCTTGTCTTGACAGCTGCTGGACCTCCAGGTGGACCGAGGCGGACTGGTTCAATCGGAGTGATAAGGTGAGGATGATCTGCTCCGATCAATAACAGTGGACAGGCTTTGTGAATAGGCTGTAATGGTAAGCCTCTCAGATGTCGGTAACGTCGCTGAAGATCTGCAACAGGGTATGAATGTTCGGCTAAGCTCAGTAGTTCTGCCGTGAAGGCTCCCGTTATATTGTAACTCTTGCCAGGCTGGAATGGGGTTGAAATCTGAAAGGACACTGAGGTACCACGAAGCTTAGTGACATCTTGCCTTATAGTTCTCAAAGCCAAGTCCTCTGCCTGGCCTGCAAGTCCCAACCTCCTGGCTGCTGATGTCAACAGCATAGTTCGTTCAGAACCATCATCAAGCACAGCGTAAGTATCTAGGCTCTGTCCCTTATACTTCAGAATGACTCTGACTACTTTAAGAAGGACACTGCTGAACCCTTGAGGACGGTCTAGGTATAGCTTTTTGCTAGTTGAACTGACCAAACAAGTCCCTTCCTTCACTGGATTAATGTTGATCTCATGTAGGATCTGGAGGTGCTTTCCATTACACAAATGGCAGAGTTTCTTGAGAGTACACTGAGCAGCTCTATGGTTACGCCCACACTTCCAGCATCTGTTGTTAGTCTTAATCCAGTTGATCACTTGGTCTTTGGTTAGGCACTGGAATGTGGCACATTGACTCAGGTAATGCTCTTTACTGTTGCAGTATGGACAGAAAGCGTAGCCTTTGCCTTGACTCTTGGTTGACACTGGTGGCTCTGGGGGAGATAGTTCATTTGAGCTGTGAAATATGGTAGTCTGTCTAACCTTGGCTTTAGTCTCCTTCTGTTGATCCACTCGGGAACGAGCTCTATCTCTCTGGGGCTTATATCCACCAAAGCTCTCTGGATCTTGGCACCAGGATTCAAAATTAAGCCATTTAGCTAGATCAAGAAGCGTGTACACTGAGCCCGGCTCATAACTCATGTGTCTGCGGAAGGATGCTCTTTGTTCTGGAGGGAGCTTGGACAAAAGTCGTGCCACATGGGATCCACAATGCAATTCAATGTCTCCTTCTGTTCCTAATGTCTTAAGGAATCCTACTAGAGCTTGTATCTGAAGAGCGAAGCGTTCAAAGCCTACAGTGTCGCCAGGCTGAACATCTGAGGCATCCATAATGGCAGCAATTTTGCTCAGGGCAAGCTGATGAGGTCGACCGAACCGTTCAGTGAGAGCTGCCATGGTATCTGAGTAGGGAGTGGATGAATTTAAAAAGGAATCAGCGATGAGGCGAGCATCTGTTAACTTTAGGTGATCCACCAAAACCTGGTACTTGAATAGCTCTGTAGCTTCATCAGGTAGCAAGTTATTCAAGGAAAGTTTGAGACGGGCAAATTCACCAGGGTCTCGACGGGTGAAATCTGGAATGGTTGGCTGCGGACCTCTATAAATTATCTCCTGTCTTGTAGTGTTAGTCTGGATCCCAGGAAAGTTAACTGGTGCTGCATGTGGCTGACTAGAGTAAGGGGTAGGAGATGTGGAGATAATAGAAGCTCTCCTTCCTCCTGTTGGCTGCCTTGTGTCTCTATGAGTGTCAACAGTACCTGAGGATATGTGAGCAGCCACATTATCTGGAACAAAGGCATTTGAGTTAGGCCGCACTGAAGGAGCATACTGTGCATAGCTGACTTTAGCTGCAGAAGGATCTGTATTCTTAATTGTAGAAAGGCGGCGCGGTGCAGGAACTGGAAAGGCTCTAGGAGCTGGTGTAGGCACTGGAGAGTCTGACTGTCTGCTTGAAACTCTAGGCGAAGGAACTGGAGGGGTTAATACATGAGACTGTGGCTTAGGAGGAGGAGTTGACCTTTGACTTTGTGACTGGTTAATCAGCATCTCCTGCATGCTTTTCTGTATCTCTATAAGTTGGCTGATCTCTTCCCTCATGGATAACTGAGCAGCACGGAGGCGTCTGTTCTCTTGTTCCAGATCATGCACTGTGCTTTGAATGTCAGGAGGTAAAGAACGTGCATACCATTGAGGGCTGTGTTCATCTCTCTCACTCCAATGATCTGTGGTAAGGTACCAGGGCTCTGAAGCCAAGCGTGGTGATTCTAAAGAATCAGGTGATCCAACAGCCCCTTCTCTTTGATCATAATGAATACTAGATGCTTGTGGATGGGCCATAGGAATACCTCTGTCCTCATCATCTTGTTGAAAGTCATCTGACCCATGTGGTTGTGGTGTTGACTGAGGCAGTAGGACATTAGCTCTAGGCAACCCAGCATACTGCAACTCGAAATCTTGTAGGTAGGCTGGCTGACGAACTATACGTCTAGGGCGTGCTCCTTGAACTTGATACTCTGCATTCTGGTCCTCTGACATCATTAGTCCAGTGTAGACACAATATCCGGCTCGAAGGACCAAAATTATTATGAAGATTTGGGTAAGGACTGTATTTGTGCTGGAGTAGGTGGATTTGTATCCGCACTGGTGTGTCGGCAAGAACACATAAGACACAGTTGAACCAGAGTTTGAGGTTTACTGATGATTCATTTCAAGCAGTAACAGGAAGTGGTAACAGTGAGTGGTCTGAAAATATTAAAGAATAACAATAAGTATTAGATATACAGCTAAATCAATAACATTCACATGTCATAGGCAATCCAGGTTACATTATTAAAGTTATTGCAGTACTTAATCTGTCCACAAGATGGCATCGCGAGCTCACACATGGAAATATGAAAGACGCCATTTTAACATGTCATTACAGGCAGTAACGGCAGATAAAGAAACTAAAAATAACGTAATATATACAAATATGAGCAAATAGCAATATAAATCGCAATCCAGAGATATTACTCACACTATAATGGCACTCAGAAATTAGTTATATATAACATAACAAATGAACTTTGGCGCTTAGGCGCTAATGCGGACTGCCGCGATGGCGGACAAATGAGCCCATGGTTAATCAATAAAGTACACAAATCTGCCTACATACACATCAATAAGTGTACCGGATAATAGGAAACAAACAACGTACTTTCTGGTCATTAACTCGCTCACATAAGTTAACTGCTCAAGGAAAGGATGCAGCAGAGCATTCACAGCTCATCTCTTACTGACTGCGAGGCACTGACCGACGTCATTCAGTAAACTGCGCTCTGATTGGTTGAATACTTCTTAACACACGTGGTTCTGGTGACGCACGAAATTCCGGTGGAGGGCAAGAAGTGAAAATTAGAATGGAAGAGATGGAGAAAAGTCCTTTCTTTGCTCGTTTAGAAAGATATAAACAGAAAATCACAACATATGTTGGACGCGATCCTTATGTTATGAAGAGGAGCGACTTTTCCGCTGAATTAAAAGACTTTCCTGCCATCGAGGAGGCAGATAGGCCTATAGAGGATGTCAAGCTGCTGTCACGTCGCATTCAGTTCTAGTCTGGGTTTGTTTATATCGCGCTGCGTTTCTACTAGTGAAGTTAGAGCAGTATTTTGATTTTCTGTCGTGATTGTGAAAAATGTCGCCATTGTAGGTCATTTATGCTGAATCGAGAATTGTAATAGGAACTCACGATATCGTTCGTGGGGACAAAAATGGACGGTAATACAATTTTCGCCTTGGTTGGGAAGGTGAGGGAAGACGACTAGCAAATGTAATAATGTCACTTAATAAACCCACTGCCTTTCACTCAAAATAATAACATAAGTTACTTTGCTGAGTTTTGGTTTTGTGTAATAATTAACATTATGTTTTAGAGTATCACTCGGCTTGTGAATGATTATTATAACTTGCACACAGCCACTTCAAAACTGTTCACGAGCTTCTATGGGTTTGATTTTGGTTGTCATTTGTTGAAATAAATACAAAAATACAGCGTGTCTGTGTCCTGAACGTGACCCTCAGATTCTCCTCCGTGGACATATGGGAAATTGAATATTAAAAAAAAAAAAACATTAACTAGTTACATTTACACGCTTCCAACAAATAAATGGATCGACTTCAGTCAGCTTGTTGAACACATTTATTTTATTTGGACATTTTCTAACATACGATGGCTGAACCAGCAGCGCGTGACACTGTTCTCATGGTAACCAGATCAACATTGTGAACAGAATACTACAAAACTGAAGTGAAAATACCAAATAAAATATCTTCTCCTCCCTGCAAACGATAGCATGAAGAATGTGAATATTTAAACAAGTCAAAAAGGTAAGCAGTATCCATATTCATTTATCAGCAGACGCAAAACGCTATAAAAAGTGACAACTTTTAAAGTTAAAAAACAAAATAAGTTATAAAAAACGGTATAAGTTATGTAAACGATATAAACACCTTCTGTGTTCTCGATTTTATCGATTTGAGCAACCATAAACGACGCAAAACATGCGAATTTTGAGTTTTTGATAGGATTCCTATATAGAAACATCACTCCCTGCCCTCCAGACTCATTCGCGCTGCTGCTGTGACGTCATGTGCAAACAACCCACAATATGGATTAAGCAAACACATAAAATGGGTGTGATTTGTAAATTTATGTTGTGCTTTGGTGTATCTTATGGTTGTATTATCACTGCATAGGAGAAAACGCCTTCTGTGTCGCACAGCAAACAAACGAAATATTACAAAATGTTTAAACAATTACAGAAGTTTTATTCATGAGGTTTCAAATTGTAGTCTTGTTTAACATTATGTAATCCTCCGAAACGAGCAGCACAAGTCACGAACAGAAATGTTATTTCATATTGAGTAAACTGCTTCCAATAAATTCGACTAAAAACATCATTAAAGCCACGATTTTAATATTAATACATGGAAATTCATATACATTCACACTTTACGTTACATGATTTACGTTTTTTTTTTTTTTTTTTTTGCTGTTAATATGCAAGTATTTTTACGTTTTAGTGCTATAAATACGTCAATGTTGTACATTTTTGTGTGTATGAATATGTAAGTAAATGTTCGTGTGGTAGAACCACAATTTACGTAAAAATACACACGCATTCTCATGAGATCACGTTGGACAACACAATCAGAGATATATTTAAAAAAATATCCTTAGTCCTCCGGGTGGAGTAAGGAAGCCAAAATTAATGCATCCTCCATAAAAAAAAGTAATGCACATGAATGAAGAGGGGTACGGTCGTCTGCCGGAAGCTAGTTATTTGAATTTATAAAGTTGGAAATATGGATATTTTTCTTCAAAAAAAAGAAAGAATTGCTTCACTTCAGAAGGCCTTTATTAACCCCCTGGAGTCATGTGGATTACTTTTTTTTTTTATGGATGGATGCATTATTTTCTACTTTAAAATGCAGCCCCCCATTCACAACCATTATAAACCTTGGAGGACTAAGGATATTTTTAAATATATCTCCGATTGTGTTCATCTGAAAGAAGATAGTCATATACACCTAGGATGGCTTGAGGGGGAGTAAATCATGGGATAATTTAAATTTTTGGGTGAACTATCCCTTTAAAGAAAACCAGGAAGTAACCATGCATATGGTCAGTTAACAACTAGAAATAGGACTTCTTCTTTCCTGTTCATACGGGATCCCCCGCTTTGCTTCATCATCTCGATTTGGCTCGGTCGTGGACGTCCTCTAAGTTGTGGTTCTTGCCATGCATGTCCCCGGTGATGGGTCCTCCTGGGTCGAGGCGGAGGGTTGTTCTTGCAACCAAATTTACTTATTCATACAGATGCATGCGGTCCAATTTGTGTCACTGTAAATTAAACATTATTGCAGGGAGATAAAATGTTGATTATCATCTAATCCTCCTTTCCATATGGACAAGAAGATCTCCTGCCAGTACAATGGCCTAAACAGCTCGGCCCAAACAGATGTTACACACTCACACACACCCAGCACAGCATCCTGTTGCCACAGTAACAGCACCTGGTCTAGAACAGCAATAACCTCATCACTATGTGACAAGTGCATCATGTGCCTTAATAGGGCTTCAAATTTTAATACTTGAGCACCGTGTCGCATTCTACAACAAACCCAGCATTACACTACTCGCAAGAGACCTATAGTTTGGATGTCCTTGACTATATGCGGTGATTCAGACAAGATCACTTGTAATAAGTACTTTGTTGTATAACTTTGCCACAAGTGTCTGCATCAGATTAATAAAGCTTGTTAAAGTGCTGTCAGATGGTCATTCATGCTGTCTCAAGTGGCCACTCTCACTGTAGTGAAGGACATTATTGTGACGTTACCATATTCCAGACGTGGCCTTTGACAATTAATAGAAGGATCACATTGTAAAAATGAAAAGATGCTGAACTGTAAGTTAGATATTTTAATTGCTCTCAAATATAACAAAACTATAATATATGTGTGCAACTTCACATTATGGGAAACAATCATGGAACACTAATGCCATCTGGTGGACTGTTTTTGTTCAAATGAAAATCCTGTTCTTTTATTCACCTTCATATTCTTCAAAACCACTATGATTCTCTTTCAGCTGTGGAAAACAAAAAGGAGATGTTTAGCAGAATGTCCAAGCTGCTCTTTTTAAAGACTGAAAAACTGATCTGCGTTCATTTCAATCATGTTGTCTTGTTCGGTCACGAGATACACAAGATCCAGTGGTGTTTGGGGTCATTGATATCAAACCTGGAGTATAGTGTTAAGGCCACATGTTTGAATGAGGGTCAGATTTTAAGCAAGTAATAACTTAAATGTATTAAATATGGGTGAATATACACTATAAAGTAATACTTGCATTAAAGCAATGATGCATTAAAATAATCAAAAATCAAATAAAGACATTTATAATGTTACTAAAAGATTTCTATTTCAAATAAATGCTATTCATTGAACTTTCTATTCATCAAAGTAATCCATCAATGTGTCCTGTTTTGTACAAAAATATTAAGCAGCAAAAACTAAAATGATTAGAATGATTTCTGAAGGATCATGTGACACTGAAGACTGGCAATGCTGAAAATTCAGCTTTAATCGCAGGAATAAATTACAATTTAAAACATATAAAAATAAAAAATCAGTTTAAATTTGAATAATATTTCATAATGTTTTATTGTATTTTGATCAAATAAATGCCATTTTGGTGAGTATAAAAATCGTATCAACCCTGAACTTTTGAACAGTAGTGTATATTTTCCATTCTCCAAATTGTTCACAGAGTTGGCCTGGCCAATTCTTTAAGGGTTGCAGTTGTTTGGCAAGTCTTTGCATACATATGGATGCAGTCAGTTACCATTAGAGACAGACACAAAAAGATAAGTGCTTTGGTATGTTAAAGTTGTGTGTGTGTGTGTGTGTGTGTGTGTGTGTGTGTGTGTGTGTGTGTGTGTGTGTGTGTGTGTGTGTGTGTGTGTGTGTGTGTGTGTGTGTGTGTGTGTGTGTGTGTGTGAGCATTTTGAGGCACCACCCTGCGGCTGTGATTCTGTTAGGCCAAAAACGTTCACGTTTCAGCAGCTGAGAACTCAAGGGAAGGGCAAAAGAAAAGTCCAAGGCAATTGATTTTCCTTCAAAACAAGCCCTTTCCAACTCCAACATACCATCAGGATGTACACAAACAAGACGGTCAACATCACAACAGTCTATCATTTTACCCACGATCAGATGCTGTTTTACTGTAAAGCCCCAGCATACTGTAGAGATGTGGGCATATAAGAATTCAGATTTGATATTCAATCAAACTGAGATTCACTACAGATCAAGATTATAAGTGTCTTCCTAAAGGACCCCCCGAGCTGAAGGGAGTGATGTTGTGAATGCCAGCACAACTCCTATCCACCAGGGGGCAAACTTTCTCTACACATTAGTCAATCACACTCTTCATTTGAATCTGATCTACATGTGGCTGAAATTTCACCCCCTGTGAGAGCTGCCATATGTTCATCCATACAAACAACTGCAGGAAGAATAATTTATTGTATAAAGTATAATGAATAATCCAGTCAAAAGAAAATTAGCTTTTTCTGTCTCCTCTTCTGGTGTTTCTGCAGGTCAGAGGAACCTCAGAATAATGGATAATACTAATCTGAGACAGGTGTCTTCAGTCCAGAATTCAAAAACTGTCCTGGCTGTTTTCTAAAGTTTATAATTTACTAAAAACTAAATGACTCAATGTAGTACATCCGAATTTCATTCATACTACCTATATTCATATTATATAGAGCATACTTTTTTAACATACTTTAAAAATAAGTTTCACGCATGTGAACATGTAATCTGTTATATCTCAATTGTATAAATAAGGGTACTTTCTAACCTCTTCGCACAATCTGTTGTCTATGTAGGCCTCTATTGTTGCTGTAGCTTGCATGTGTTCCGGTTTGTTCTGTTTATGCAGTTTTTCTTTGACCTTGTGAATCGACGCCACCAGGGCATGTTTGCCACCTTGTGGATAAACAAATTATTGCAACTAATGTGCATGTGCGACCTACGCGCAGTTACATAAATCCGGCAGTGCTCGTACAATACAAGCATACTCTTCTGATGATGAAATTTGCGTTTTTCCTGTATGCTGACTCTCACGTACGCGAAAAAGTGAACTATACTTTGTGCTTTAAAGATGACAGAATTTTAACCTTGACATTTGTTTCTCATTATTGTTTTTGTGGACTGGAGTTAAAACAACTACATAGCATGTTGCTTAATTAAAATCTCAGCTGGACTTTTCAAGCATGTTAAAGTCAAAATCTACACAATAGTTTCCAATACAGTAGTAGCTACTTCAATAACTCGTCCTGATGTGTGTGTACTTCGCATATATGTTGATGTTGTTATGTGGCATGTGACAACTATCATGTGTATGAAAAATATGTAGTAAAACATTCCAAGTACAGTTAGTGGCTCAGTCCAGGCTTCCCACAAACAGTTCCTTAACCATAAACATGCCTCTAACCTCAAATCCATTTATTTGGAAGGCGATGAAATGACAGGGACTGGACTGTGGTGGAAAGCATGCTGTGTGGTTACAGTCAGCAGAGCGTTCATGGTCACAACCATGACAAGTGGAAGCCAAATGCGATTTATTGCTGGAGTCACTTTCCTGAGTATATGTTCCTCTCATTACTGATCAGAGTCTTATAAGTGTATTCAGCCCCAGACAAATTCTGTCTTTTGAGCATCACAAAGAAAAAAAGATGTAATTATGAGATTCAAAATGAGTTGTTGAAGTTGAGTCAGTGACATATAAGAGATTTCAAGATAAAAAGAGGGAATTTTTATTAAAGAAAGAAAGAAAGAAAGAAAACCATGTGGTAATTTTTAGAAATGCATACTGTATTCATTCATATTGTTGTAATTTAATGAAAAATATCATGTGGTGTAACTCTCAGGTAAAAAATTAGGTTACACTTTATTTTAAGGTGATGTAGTTACAATATACTTACTCAGGTAAGTACTGAGTAATATTAATTAACTACATATACTTACTATAGAGTTATGGTTAGGGTTTGGTTTAGGGTTAGTTACTTGTAATTATGCATAATTTAATGTTATTACTATAGTGAGTACATGTAGCAACGTGATACATTACCTTAAAGTGTTACCAGAAATTATATTTTCCTTAGACATTAAGTAGCCTACATGGTAGTGTACAAGAACATTTAAAAACAACAACAACAACAAAACATATTGTAAACATTTTTCGATGTAAAATGTATTTGGGGAGTTACACCACATGACATTTAACAACCTGAACTAACTTTGCCTTGTCATAAAAAGGTCAAATTATGTTTTATTATAAGATAGTATTTTTAATTAAATACATTAAAAACTATTAGTAATAATACAAATAATATTTAATATTAATTAATATAAAACGGTTAGTTTCTATCCTTGATTCTGATTGGTCAATAGCTGTTTTATTCACAATAAAACATGGCTATGACCGCTTCACTCAACGGTTCTGTTTATCACTACACAACACCCTTAGCAACCACTCTTAGCAAACTGATTTGAAACTTACTGTATTATGTAGAACTAGAAGAGTATTGTGAGACAGAGATCAGAGACAGAAATTACCTGCATTCAGTTTTAGCATTTTCCTACAGGTCAGTCCTATGTTCATAATCAAAAACCAATGTATTATCTTGTCCTTTTAATAGTTAAGGGGTTTTCCCGTGACTGACAGCGCTAGTCAAAGCAATGTCGGTTGCGATTGTTCCATGTTCACGACAAGTTTCAATGTAAAAGTCTTCGCTACTGACTGACACACTTTGCCGAGACTTTGCCACCATCTAAAGGCATAATAATGTAACATCTGTTGCTGTTCACAGTCAGGGACTATTTTTTAAGGAAGGCTTTTAGTGAAAGTTTACTTCAAAGTTGCATTGATAGATATTTTTGGCATTAATATTTGTATTTTGTGGTAACCGTTTTATAAAAGCAATAAGGTACTCAAGGTTAGTGCTGTATCGTTAATAATGCTGCGTTCACGTCACCTCGTATTTACCGGGTTCTTGAAATGACAACACGTGACATTAAATTCGGAGCTCTTCACGTCCTTTTGGTCCTTGGACTGGGAATTATGCGTTTCCATGGCACCACTATCAACGCCTAAATGAATCTACAGCGGTCAGGTGGTACAGCGGCCACGTGGTAGCCTACATGTGGGAGCTTTCAGAAAACTCCCAGCTTACAAGCTGTAATTACGAGCTCTACGAGGACGTGAATGCTTTTTACAAGCAGGAATCTCGTAACTACAGGAATTACGAGGCCGCGTGAACGCACCTTAAGTCACGGCTGAAGGGTGTTGTTAGGCACAATGCAAAGCGGAGTGCCTGCAACCCCTTCAGCCGTGACTTATTCATATGAATGAGTGTGATGCGGCACATCCTTTCGTACCTTATTGCTTACATAAAAAATACTAGATTCATATTTACATTTTTACTAAGAAATAAAAATAAACGCTTATGCCAAACTACTTAAGGATTTCTATTCAAAATTTTTATTCCTTTAATTAATTCGAATTTTTCTTCATTATGATATCAGGACAGTTTCACCATGACATGTTTACCTTTATACCAGCACAAAAAAAAAAATGTATGACGGTGTTGCCTCCAGGCAACATGGTCTATTTTAGTTTGTTTTTTAAAAAATAAGCCACCAATTGATTGATCAAACATATCTCAGGACAGAATAACTCAAATACTAATCAATAAAAGTGCAAAAAAGACCAAAACATGACCAACAGGGGTCCATTTTGTGTCCTGTTTCAGCACACATGTCACATGACTCCATATTTTCTCCATTGAAAAGTGCTTTTTTCACCTGTTTGTAACCATTTAATCACCCACAAAAATATACTATATCTGCATATATTATGATCCGCACATTTTCTATAGCACTTTAAAGAGGTATAAAACACAGGTAGCAAAGCTTATGAGGGTGAGGATGAGTTAATGAGGGGTCATACTGTGATGAGAAGGAATAAATCATAGTGACAATCCATCAGGGAGAGACTGAGGATGAGAGAGAAGATGGAGATGAGGATTAATATGGATATGATAACATGATATAATAACATAAAGATATGATGGTTTGGTAATACTTGTGTTCCACAATGGTACAATGTTGTCTGAGGGCAACAGCTGGATATAAAATGTTACTTTTTATTAAATATGAAACTTTTAATACATTAAAAACTATATAAATTTGTTTGTTTAAGTGTCTAGTTAAATAAATTAATGTTTTCAATAAATATATTTATTTTTTCTACATATAAATGCCAAATGTTTAATTTTTTTCCATTGTGGTACAATGTTGCCTCGAGGCAACAAACTTATAAAAATTAAATAAATTAAAAAATTATGAAAATGTTTATTGATTTTGTTAAAGTGACCAATTTTAAGCAGAATAAACACCACAAATAATTTTTTCCTCATTGATATCATATTGCGTAGAGGGTTAAAAAAAAAAAAAATTAAAAAAATTAAATCCAGACAAAAAACATGACCGAGCTATGCTGATCCTTGGTTATAGGCGTTCAGATCTACATCCATCTGTCACCTTTAGGTCCTGTTTTGGTTTATTTCTCATTGTTTCCTGATCCCTTTGTTCTGTATTCCCACTCTTCATTAGTTACCATGGATTTGGATTAGTCATTTACACCTGTTCTGTTTTTCCCTTGATTAATCCCTGTGTTTATTTTCCTTTGTTCAGGGTTCGGTCTTGTTTGCATTTATGTTGATGTGGTTGTTATTTCTGTGTTCCCAGAATATTCCTGAGTATTTGCTATTAAAGATCATTCTCGTTGTACTCTCCATCGTCGTGCGTTTTATACAGCCAACCCGTGACACCATCATATGCAGGTGTTTTTAAAGGGCATGCTGCAGCCTCAATGATATTTAAGTGAAGTGTGTGTGTGTGTGTGTTTTATATTATACGCTCTCATATTTCCATGCTATGTGCTGATGCAGCACAAGGGCTACAGCCGCACCTGGTGTGTGAGAAGACTTCACCAGATGCTGATGATCTAGTATCAGAAACAGGACACAACCACACACACACAAACGCACATGTTGGGTTTTCATGTTTTATGGGGACATTCCATAGACATGATTTTATACTGTACAAACTGTATATTTTGTCCCCTAAAACACTCTGCATTTTTATTTTTTCTAAAACATCATTCTATGATTTATAAGCTGTTGTCCTCATTGGAACCAAAAAATGTCCCCACAAGGACAAGGATACTCAGATACAATCTTTGTGGTGACATTTTGTCCTCATAATGTATGGGTTTACCAGGACACACACACACTTTCATTTCTGAATGCCAGTAAGTCTATATGCAAATAATCCTATTAAAATATTAATGCATGCAGGAGCATGTTTTTGACATACATATACACACACGTTAATGTTCTATATATGTGGTTACTGTAATATGTTCATATTTTATGTATCAAGCATCAGGACACACGATTCCTAAGTATCTAACTAATTTTCCAAGTTTGTTCATTGCTGCAGGCGTCTATATCTAATGACCGTCTGGACACAGCTGCACATTTTCCAAAACTCTCCCAAGTTCTGAATCTTGGAATGCTTTGAGTGTGACCTGTTTGCTCATATTCCAGACAAGTGTAATTCCCAGCAGAGAGCTGATTGCCAGAACACATCACAGGAATTTGTGGTTGAATTAATTCAGGCTCTTTGTTTTTCCATCAATTACATGGTAAATGATGATGATGATGATGATGATGATGAGACCTTTCTTACTATAACCATGTTCATCACAATTGTAGTCAAACTGTGACATATCATACCCAAAAAATCTTCATATAGTGGACTACCAGTAAAATTTATAAACATTTGGGACCAAAAATTCTTCAGACACTTTGACCTGACCATGTTTTGCTTAAGTGATATCTGTCATAATTAAGATATTTTTTTTCTGACACAGTTTAACTCTGATAACTTGAGTGAATAAATTGTATTAATGAATAAAATGTTCAAGGTCTCTGAATACATTTTGGTTTGACTGTGTATAAATACAGATATATACACATATATATATACACACACAATATATATATATATATATATATATATATATATATATATATATATATATATATATATATATATATATATATATATATATATTATTCAGACACCTTTTAATTCGTAGTGCACAATATTTCTTATTCATTTTCTTATTAACCCCTTAAGTGTCACTGCTGCTCAGCACTCTTTTTTATTTATTGCCTTTTTTCCATATCACATATTTTAATCATCATAAATTAATATCATTCAAAAGCTAGCAAGCAGTGGGTGGTGTCAGGTTTCATTTAACAAAATTTATTTTAGCTACTTTATAATCAAAACCTTTTCTAATCTTGAAAAAATACATATTGTCCAAAAGGTCTGTCTCACGGTTCCATATTTGCCACTGTTTTGTAATAAAAGTGATATTTGGACATAAATGTATCAATTTGTGACAGGAGAATGCATAAAAAATAAAAATAAAAATAAATAGAATGTTGATGACACCTGGTGGCTATTTTTGGTACAGCGCCTAAACAAAATTTCAATTTTTGTGATATCAACTTCAAATTTGGAACACAACTTGATTAGACATAGGGCTTTCATTTGATAGCACTTTTAGAGTAAAATATATTTGATAAAATATAAATTGTACATAAAATAAAAGTGTTTAGTACAGTACATTTGATTTACAGTAAATTTAAACTTCCATAACCATTTCATACTTTCATACTTTTCAAGAGCTTTCACCTCAGCAATAATCTGCTGAGTGTCATCTTTAAAACAAGACCAAACTTAGGTCTGTACTCCAAAGCATTCTTAAATTATAATCATTTAAGTTTGAATAGTGCATTTTCATGTCTATTCTCAAAAATGGGGGTGACACTTAAAGGTACAATATGTAATAATTTTGTCTGCTAGAGGTCGCTATTCAAAACAAAGGCGTAGCTTGATGATTCCAAGTTTTAGAGTGGAATCTTGGGACATGTGGTCTCCATCTCAATGGATGGTGCAAAAGATTAGGGATTGGAGTCGGGAAGAAATCATGTTCATGGATGCGATTATTAACGTTACTGTACCGAGTGTTGTGGGAGCTGAACGAGGCCACTGGAGCGATTGCGCAACACACGCCTCACGAGCAGCGTAACATTTATTAGGGACTTTAATCAGCAGCTGCTGATACAACAGCAACGGCATTCTGACGTATGCGCAAATTTAACTGCTACTTCTTGCCGTTCTACTGTAACCATCTACTACGGGAGAGTAGCCAATTTGCCGTAGTCGATAATACGTGACAGACTATATAAGTAAATGTTATGTTCTTGGTTATGTGGTATTTTAGTTGTATCTGTATGTCATTTAATGCCAAAAGCAACCATTGTCTTGCTTTTATTTACATGCAATGTATTGTTTACTATGCCAAATGATTAAATGATCCACGGCGTCCTCTTTGTTGTTGCTTAGCAATGTTTGCGCTCTTTAGCTACGGCAGTTGACAGTTTACTTCCGGTCTCCATTGCCGTTTCATCAACAGCTGTTGCTTAAAGTCCCTATTTTGACACAGACGCCGACGCCGCTTCCGCTTTCCTGGTCATGAGTATGAGGTAACGAAGCTCTGTTTAACATATTAGATACATTTGAGAGTGTTGAAGAATGTTACTTGAAAAAAATCAAGAAAAATTAGATTTAAACAATAAGACAAAGGGCCCTATTTTAACGATCTGAAACGCAAGTGTCAAAGCGCGTAGCGCAAGTAACTTTGTGGGCGGGTCTCAGCGCTGTTGCTATTTTCCCGGCGGGATAAATGGCTCTTGCGCCCGGCGCAAATCTAAAATGGATTGGTCTGAAGTAGCTTCATTATTCATTGGTGTGGTTTGGGCGTAACGTGAAATAAACCAATCAGAGCGTCATCCAACATTCCCTTTAAAAGCAGGTGCGCAAGTTCCATTATGGATTGCTATTATTATGGCGTATTTACCAGGCGCATACCAGGAGCGGTTCACAGCCGAGGAGACTGATGTTCTTGTAAGAGCAGTGAAAGACAGAGAAGTTGTGTTGTATGGGGATGGGAGAAACCCACCCAAAATAGCGTCGGTTAAACAGGTTTTTTCACATCTTCGTGGCACACCACAATGATTTCCGTCATCTCATGTGTTAATATTTTTTTAGTGTAACATATGATTTGCAAAAATAACTGTTGCATCTGTGTAGATTACATGAGCAAAGTGTATGCGCGTTGTGCACGCTATACATTATGGTCAAGCATGCGCCCTTAAAATAGCATAATGAACAACGCGCAACACGCTACTGACTTTAGACTAGGTTTTTTCTGGTCAGTGGCGCAATTGTTTAATGGAACAGCAAAATAGCACCAGGGATTGTTTGCGCCAGAACACGCCTCCTTTTTTGCGCTGAACCGCCCAGGGAGCGCAAGTTCATTCACTAGTTTAGCGACGTGCTTCTGTGGAGGGAAAAGCGCGCTTTGCGCGGCTGCAAAATAGGAATGACACATGCGTCGGTGTACAAAGTCAGTTGCGCTGGGTGCAAGATAGGGCCCTAAATATGTTGAGCTATAATTGAGCAAAAATTTGTTTTCTATCTATAAATATATCAAAACAGTTGTTCCCTTGTCTATTAAAACGTATAATTTATTAAAGCGTCTTTGGTGTTTCCATGGTTTCTACAAAATAAAACCGGAAACTGAGGGTTAACGCGATTATGACGCAATTGACAGGCGACTCCTCACACGTCCTGGAGCCTTGGTTAAAATTGCAATATTCTCACGATTTACAAATAGTTGGAAACATTTGGGATATTGAAAGTACTCAAGTGAACAAAATATTGAATAAACTGACCTAGTGGTTTTTGGATATTTTACTGCAAAAATACTACATATTGCACCTTTAAGGGGTTAATGTTCTTATTCATAATTTGTTGTTGTTGTTGTTTGTTTTGTTTTGTTTTTTAAATCTTAAAATTTTGTTAATTGTTGTTTAAAACAGAATCCCAAGTTTTCTATGTTGTCTCAGATTTTTGGACCTCATTGCATAATATATTGTATTACAAGTTTTTTGCTGCCATTTACTTTCTATTTATCTTTCAGAACTTTTAATAAAACTATAGTTATGTGAAAAACATTTACTGAACAATTAACCGAATATGTGCGCGCTGAATGCAGTCTTGTGCTTGTGGGTATGTATTCATTCAGGCTGCTAAATGGACACATTGACTGCTCGTCTTGGATACAGTGAGAAGAGAGTGACACTTCAGGAGAACATCTCCGTCCCATCAGGGATAGACAAGCCTTTATTATCTCTCGCTCGCTCTCCTCTCTCCCACTGTCCCTCCATCCAGTGCCTTCCCATAATTGGCTCTTTGTGCCGTGTGTGAACTCTTCAGCTTCACTCTGATTCCCAGACCACAGCATGCCACCAAACAGATGGAGTCTGTGTTTATGTTTGTGCACGGGGGACACATCGCCTCACAAGCCATGGTTGCGCCGGTTAGCCAGCCTCATTTCAAACCCATTCACAGAAACCTCAATCTCTCAAAAAAGTCAACAGCTAAGGAAAAGATTCACCATTGCATCACATAAGTGTTGGTATGTTTAAATTATATCAGTGTTTTCAAAGAAGCTGTGCAGCACTGAGAGGAGCTTGATTCAGAATAGGCAAAAACGTTGAATTCTTCCACTTTAAAAAAGATGTATAATATATATATATATATATATATATATATATATATATATATATATATATATATATATATAAAAATCAGTTAATAGCTTTTAAAAGCACTTAGATAGTTATTTTCTCTTTTAAATGTTCTGTTTTCTGTCAATGCAACTGAATGTTTATCTAAATTCTGGGCATAGAATGAAACGTTTTTACATTATTTTGCCTATACATTTTTGGGTAATTGAATATAGCCTAAATATCAAAGGTAAATTGCATATGGGTCATGCATATATATACTCACTAAAAAATATTACATAGCTATAGTTGAAACATTAACACATTAAAATCCTCTGATAATCATACAGTAGTTAACATGAACCCATTGTAAGCGATGTATTACCATTACATCATGGGCGTACGGGACACCCCCCACCCTATGATGGGCCCTGGCGCAGATTATTTACCATTAGCCTTTGCTTTTTTTAGAACTAAACTCAATTGACTAAAGATAAAAATAAAGCATCCAACTGAAGCCCAAAAATGCCAGCATAATACCACAGAAACTAGTGCTAAATTACCACAAAAGGGGGAAAATTCACTGTAGTTTCCATCGCCGTTTGTAAGACAACAGCAAGCTTTGATGCGCTGTGTTACTGTTAGCGGTCGTGTGCCGACACAAATAAATATGTTCGGTCTTTGCTGAGATATTATGAATTAATGAATTAATTAACCATTATGAAGGGCACCATATCATTTCCCTTAGAAGTCAATGCTGGAAGTCACTTTATTGTCATGTAACAAGAAAACCATAAAACACAGAGAGGACACCTGCAGACCCTCATGACTGCATGTCAAGGCCAATCTACTAATAGCAGATCTTTTTATGACATGGCAAGGTTAGTTGAAGTTTACTTGGAAAACTGTATGGAAACTTTGTAAAGAAGTATTTTGTAAAAAAAAAAAAAAAAAAAAAAAAAAAATTGTAAAGTTTAAACACTTTTAGCTTTGGTAATGATTCATGAAAATATATATATATATATATATATATATATATATATATATATATATATATATATATATTCAAACTAATATAGATATATTCAAACTAAAATATATATATATATATATATATATATATATATATATATATATATATATATATATATATATATATATATATATATATATATATATATATAGTCCACAAGTTTGGAACCACTAAGATTTTTAATGTTTTTATAAGAAGTTTCATCTGCTCACCAAGGCTACATTTATTTAATTAAAAATACAGTAAAAACAGTAATATTGTGAAATATTATTACAATTTAAAATAACTGTTTTCTATTTGAATGTATTTCACAAAGTAATTTATTCCTGTGATGAAAGCTGATTTTTCAGCATCATTACTCCAGTCTTCAGTGTCACATGATCCTTCAGAAATCATTCTAATATGCTGATCTGCTGCTCAAGAAACATTTAATGTGTACAATTTTACAAAATATTTGTGTACAATATTTTTTTTTCAGGATTATTTGATGAATAGAAAGTTCAAAAGAACAGTGTTTATCTGAAATCTAATCTTTTGTAACATATATGAACATGAACTTACTATTCATCAATGAATCCTGAAAAAAAAAAGTACACAACTGTTTTCAACATTGAACAATCATAAATGTTTCTTGAGCAGCAGATCAGCATATTAGAATGATTTCTGAAGGATCATGTGACACTGAAGACTGGAGTAATGATGCTGAAAATTCAGCTTTGCATCACAGGAATAAATTACTTTGTCAAATATATTTAAATAGTACACAGTTATTTTAAATTGTAATAATATTTCACAATATTACAGTTTTTTACTGTCTTCTTAATTAAATAAATGTAGCCTTGGTGAGCAGACAAAACTTCTTTTAAAAACATTAAAAATCTTAGTGGTTCCAAACTTTTGGACTGTACTGTACATATAGTCAAACCAAACATTATTCAGGCACCAGATATAATTTTTTATATTTGTTTTTTATAGTGGATGCAGGACACTATAGTTGATTTATGTAAGTGATGATAGCAAAATAAAGTAAACTGTGACATATTATATCCCAGAATCCTTCATATGGACTACCATTAACATTTATAAAAATTTGGGACCAAAAATTATTCAGACACTTTGACCTGACCATGTTTTGCTTAAGTGTTTTTATTTAATTATATAATATAATATATATATATATATATATATTATATAATTATATAATCTAATGTGACCACAGACTGAACAAAATTAAGCATTGCTCGGTAATTGATTGACCTAAACTAGAGCGAATAAACTAATGTGTGAAATGTTGAAGGTGTCTGAATAAATTATAAATTATGGTTTTATATATATATATATATAATAAACTGATAATGTGTGAAATGTTGAAGGTGTCTGAATAAATTATAAATTATGGTTATATATACAGCTATGGAAAAAATTAAGAGACCACTTAACATTGATTTCTGAACTTGGAGTGGTCTCTTAATTTTTTCCATAGCTGTATATATATATATATATATATTATATATATATATATATATCATGGTGGTATAACTTAACCAAGATCATAATGACTTTCCAAGCCTTAAAACTTTAATAAATAGTTTGGCATAATCTTTTATTGTTATTTTTAATATTAGGTACTAAAGTAATTTTGTTTTAAAATACTATGCCCCTACTAATATTTAAAAAAAAAAACACTAAATCAATCTGAAAATAATGATTAAGATAAGTACACATGTATTGAAGGTTTAAGGAAAGCGTATTATTTCTTTTTACTTAATAGTATATTTTATTGCAAAACTACATCAAGTCTTATTACTAAATGGTAGCACAAGCTAAAGGGTTAATTCACCCAAAAATTATGTCATCATTTACTCACCCTCATGTCGTTCCACACCCGTAAGGCTTTTGTTCATCTTTGGAACACAAAGGAAAATGTTTCTGTGTTCCATAAATGATTTTTTTTTAATCCCTCCATTGACAGCAACAAAATTACCATTTTGAAGCTTCAAACGCGTGAGAACCAATGAGGTTCATTCTCGTGTGTTACACAGCACATTTGAGCTTCCACAAGAGGCTTGTTCTCATGCAGGTTCAATTGAGCTTCTGTTTATGTTCGCTGATCAATGTTTATATGTGAATAAATGCCTGAATTAAATCTGTTCATCATAAAAAGCGATCAAGTCTCTTCAGAAAATTTGGACTAAACTGCTTAATTCATAATATGGATTCCTTTTACGATCTCTTTATGAACTTTTGTAGTTGCGTGTAGTTGCGTGTCTCGAGCAATAAGGGGTTGTCAATGGAGGGACAGAAATCAGATTTTATTAAAAAAAATCTTCATTTGTGTTCCAAAGATGAACGAAAGTCTTATGGCTTTGGAACAACATGAAGGTGAGTAATTAATGACAGAATTTTCATTTTTGGTGAACTAACCCTTTAAATAGTAGTATTATTACATGCAGATTTCTATGCTTTTCTTTAAAACATGCAGCAAGTTGAATAAGTAATGACAGGATGATGTGAGTTAATGCAAACTTTGAATCATTAGACTCATTCTCACTGTCCGTGATTCATTCCACTGTAGCGTTATGCTGGAATGCACATGTGCTGCTGGGTAACTAACAGGTGCGCTGCAATGGCATGATGTCCTGAGAACTCAGAGGCTGTCAGGACCTGCTTAGCCAGCTGCACGCTGCGGACAGGTCCATCTGTGGAGAATCCATGTGCTAAACCATCCAGAACCAACCGGAAACCTCTATAAAGGGCACGGGTCAGGGTCAACCGGACCACATGGGTTGAAACCAGCTGTGCTGAAGCCATAAATCAGGGCTAAAGTGGGAAGATGTAATGCAATATTAGTAAGACAATTATTATTTTAGATTTTTTACAGATGCTCTTGGGATGACAAGTCAACCATAATCAAATACACCTAGCGCTCTAAGCTAAGTGAAGATATAGCGGGAAGAGTTGAGTTTAATTTCACATGAAAGTGGTTTGTCTGCTGCATCAAAGCTCTTAACGGTCCAGTTCATTCCGTTGTCAAACATGAAGATCCCAATGAAGGAGAAAATGAGAAAGATGGACCACAGCTGCTGTGTTTTTGTATTCTCAAACAAAGAAGCTTTCCATGCTAAGCAAACGTCTTTGCTAATTTAGAGATTTGGACAGAGAAATTTGGTGTGGCATTTCACTGCAGGCTGAGAGCGGGACGGACAGCTGTTGTTTCCAGTCACAGCATTCCAGCTTGTGAGATTCCCTCTCTTTCTTTCCATTTCTTCTCTGTTTCTAATATGTCCCCAAACTGCTAAATGTCACATTTAGCCTCAAAACTAAACTGAAAAGGGACAGTCTGACGCACACTGCTATGTGACATACTGAAGGAGAAACTCTTCTTTTCCAGTAGTTTGGAAGGAGAGATTTGGAAAATCACTCATTCATTCTGATAAAGATGTTGGCTGAGATTTTCAACGCAATATCTCACATTGGATGAGCTCAATTCTCTCCAACTTGTGTCTCACCTTTATTTACAGACAGATTAATGGGGATACTTTTATCAAGAAAAGGTGCACTCAAAAAAAATGAAATAGTCATCATTTACTCAACTTTGAATAAGTTCATCACACAAAGCCTGAAAATAATCTGATATTTTAAGAGACTTATCGACCTCTTTTGTTTCTTTGCATGTTGAATACACCACATGACTTTGACTTGGGTGGAATTTTTTCAAATATTAAAAATAATAAAATAAATAAAAAAAATTGTCAGCTGAGCCTCTTTGACCAAATATATTTAGTATATTATATAAGTCAATAATTTAACAACACATTTGCATGTTCACGGTTGTCTGATGTTGGTTAATGGTCACATGACATGCAGGTGAACAAATAAAATATTTATAAAATATCTTTTTTATTTTTTTAGTGTTTTATTTTTACATTTTCAAGATTTAATTATTTATAAGCTTGACGTAGTGTAATGTTTGAAGCATTTCATTTTGTTGATAAAGGATAGAATATATTTTCTTTCTATATTGTACAAGATTATCCTATTCAAATCAATGACATAAACAAGTTAGGTCCAAAGTAATCAATAATTAGTCAGATTGTATTACCTAAAAATCTGTAATGTAATGTAATAATTATGTTACTAACTACAAGTCATGTAATTTGCAATCAGTAATGGACTACAATTAAAAAAAAAAAAAAAAAAAAAAATTCCAGCACTGATTATGATAGCAGAACAATTATATCATCAATTTAAACAATATGGGCCCTGTTTTAAAGGTGCCCTAGAATTAAAAATTGAATTTACCTCAGCATAGTTAAATAACAAGAGTTCAGTACATGGAAATGACATACAGTGAGTTTCAAACACCATTGTTTCCTCCTTCTTATATAAATCTCATTTGTTTAAAAGACCACCGAAGAACAGGCGAATCTCAACATAACACCGACTGTTACGTAACAGTCGAGATCATTAATATGTATGCCCCCAATATTTGCATATGCCAGTCCATGATCGAGGCATTACACAAGGGCAGAACGTCTGGATCTGCACGGCTGAATCATCAGACTAGTTAAGCAAGAACAATAGCGATAAATGTCAGATGGAGCAATAATAACTGACATGATTCATGATAACATGATATTTTTAGTGATATTTGTAAACTGTCTTTCTAAATGTTTCGTTAGCATGTTGCTAATGTACTGTTAAATGTGGTTAAAGTTACCATCATTTCTTACTGTATTCACGGAGACAAGAGAGCCGTCGCTATTTTCATTATTAAACACTTGCAGTCTGTATAATTCATAAACACAACTTCATTCTTTATAAATCTCTCCAACAGTGTGTAATGTTAGCTTTAGCCATGAAGCACAGCATCAAACTCATTCAGAATCAAATGTAAACATCCAAATAAATACAATACTCACATAATCCGACGTATGCATGCAGTATGCATGACGACACTTTGTAAAGATCCATTTTGAGGGTTATATTAGCTGTGTGAACTTTGTTTATAGCTGTTTCAGGCAAGCGCGAGAATTTAAAGGGGCCGCAACCTATATATATCGGTGCATAGTTAATGATGCCCCAAAATAGGCAGTTAAAAAAATGTATTAAAAAAAATCTATGGGGTATTTTGAGCTGAAACTTCACAGACACATTCAGGGGACACCTTACACTTATATTACATCTTGTAAAAAAACATTCGATGGCACCTTTAATGATCTAAGCGCATGGTCTAAAGCGTATGGCACAAGTGCGCTTAGGACATAGGATGGGAAAAATGCCCGGTGCACGGTCTAAAAGGGTTGTCTCTATTCTCTTAATGAGTAATGGGTGTGATTTGGGCGTAACGTGCAATAAACCAATCAGAATCTCATCTCCCATTCCCTTTAAAAGCCAGTTACGATCGCACCATGGCGGATTGCTATTTACATGGCGGAAAACTGAACGCTTCTCTAGTGAGGAAACGGTATAAAGATAAAAATGCTTTAGTGGAATCTGGCTTTTCACGTAGTTGGTCTGTTCGTGCGATTTAACCTCATGTCATCTACATGAAAAGCCAGATTCCACCAAAGCATTTTTATCTTTATGCACACAATAATCATCTTTTACATTGTAGTCCTTTTATTTTTAATATTTTCGCATGTTTGTGTGCTGCTGCAATATTTGGTGAAATCCATCAAATTTGACCGCCTGAAATCTACTGGCTAAAAGCAACTATCTTTGGCTTCTCCAGGCTGTATCTGGGCAAAAATATGAGCAAAAGTCATGTAGTGTATTTCAGCCTTTAGTCAGGGTAGACGTATTTAATTTTACAGAATGAAAACATATGTGTGAGGGGATACACGTACAGTTCAAAGTACATAACAGTATAAGCCATTTATCATACTGGGGTGCGTTTCCCAAAAGCAATTAACATCACAAGTTCCGTCGTTAATAACATAGTTCAGCGAATTGGTGTTTCCCGAAACCATAGTTCAAAAGAACATTCACAAACTGCATTGCAAACTTGTGTGGTTGAAACGACAGCTCTTAAAGGAACAATCCACTTTTTTAAAAATTAGATTTATTTTCCAACTCCCCTAGAGTTAAATAGTTGAGTTTTACTGTTTTCGAATCCATTCAGCTGATTTCCAGGTCTGGCGGAACCACTTTTGGGAACTATAAGAACTATACTCTCATTCCGGCGTAATAATCAAGGAACTTTGCTGCCGTACCATGTTACCACATATGCAATGATATTATGCAGCGTCTCTCACAAATGTCTCCATGGTTGCAAGGCACACTCCCCGTGCAAGCAGGAGGTCACAGTCGCTGCGTAACATCATTGCATAATAATTAAGTTCCTTGATTATTACATCGGAATGAGAGTATAATTCCTAGCCATATCAACGTAGAAAATCGCAACTTTTCATTTTCCGTCGGTTTTAATACACAATATAACTACAGAAGAGTCAAGTTTTAAATAGGAAAAATATTAAAACTCATGGGTCATTTTTGAGCGAGATGCTAACAGTCTAATCAGATTCAATGAACTATGCTAAGCTATGCTAAAAGTGGTACCGCCAGACCCGGAGATCGGCTGAATGGATTCGAAAACGGTAAAACTCAACTGTTTAACTCAGTTGGAAAATGAGCCTATTTTCAAAAAAAGTGGAGTGTTCCTTTAAGCTGTGGGTAGAAGCATAGCCTAGTTTCTTGTTTTTATGACATGTGGACTTAATAAATCATTTACTTGAACAAAGTAAGCAAGCTGACATCAAGCACAATGTATATCTTTTATTTAGAATATTTTAGGCCCCGTTTGCACTAGTGCGTTTTTGTTTTAAAATAAGTTTTGCTACGGTTACGCCTGTCGTTTACACTATGCCGGCATTTTCGAACCTCAAAAACTGAGACTTTCGAAAACGCTGCAGACCCCGTTTTAGTTTGAAAACCTCGGGGTTGAGTTTCAATATACACAGACCAAAACAAAGACTTTTGAAAACTATGGCGTGGCTGCCTGCGTTCGTTCTGCATATACTTGACGACCGTGTAAACAATAACATGGAGACTGAACTACGATCTTTGCTGGCTTTGTTGTCATTTTTAGCAGCCATTGTGCAGTTAAACTCAGCATTTTTTTTAAAACTGCAGCTACCTACATACGCAAGAGGCAACTGTTTACCCTTGTACACACATACCCAGTGTGCATGAACAGCCATGGGTTTTCAGCTGTGTAGTGTAGACGGAGATCGATTCTGAAATGCTGTGGAAACGCAAGTGTAGACGAGGATTGTTTTCATTTTAAAACACTATTTTAAAACAAAAACGTTGTAGTGTAACCGGGGCCTTAGTTTGTCTAGAGATTTGAAGCACCATTTTTGAAGAGTGCGCATTTGCGTACGTGCTCTGGTACATAAGAATGAGCCTATGATCTGGAAATAAAGCAAAATAATTGAGAAAAAAAGAGAATTAGTCCTCAGATGCCATGTCCGTAACTTATAGCAAAAAATCTAGCATTAATTCCATCTCAAATGTATTCATTTAAAGAAGTTATTACTCCACCACCTGATTCACCGGTGTGGCTGTTTTGGGAAACAGTCGTGACTAGCTAGTCGATTTGTTCAATGATTCAGCATACTATGGTAGTGAAGCAGTGAGTTACGTTGTTGTATGGGAAACACATCCCTGTACCTCATTCCCTCAGCCTTATTATCGATCATGTAAAAATGAAATATGCCATCTACCCTGACAAAGGTCCATTCTCTTTCATTATATCAAAAACTGTGGCCAGGATATTCTTCAAAAATTGTGTTCCAACATCATGAGGATGAGTAAATGGCTGAACTGTTCCTTTAATCAGTGATTAAACATTTTCTGGTCAAGATAGAGTGTTCACTGTTGTGTGGTGAGATAAAGAGTGAGTAAGAGAGAGAAAGTGAGAGAGAAACAGAAAGCGACAGAAAGAGAGAGTCCCGGTTGTCCCTTCTTATCAGATGAGGCATCCACTTCAATTTGCAATTTTAATGAAAATCAGACACCTGCACTGCAAATGATCGCCACTCTGTAGACTTCAGGAAAAAAAGCCAGAGCGAGAAGAGAGAGAGAGAGAGAGAGAGAGGCGGGTGAAAAAGAACCCATAGTTCCTATCGGAGGGGGACAGAGGCTCTGAACGTATCTGGTTACAGTAGACCTACCAGACTAGGTTTTCGAATGATTGAGGTGGGAAAAGAAAGGGTTCCTTTCATTCAGGGTGAAGGGACAGGGATCTTCTCACATGCTGAAAGAGTGTAGAGATGATGTCTGCTGTCGGGGCGGCCCGAAGACCTGATTACCCCCGCGGGAAGCACACACACATACACGCACCCCTCCTCACCATGAGGTAGTCCTTGCACATAAAGGGTTCGGGCTGAGGGGAGGCCGTTGGGGCAAGGTAAGGCGCCTCTGTGGGGCTGCCAGAGCAGGGTGTCCTCGGAAGGCCAGGGGAACCAAATCGGACTGGTTCTCGCATATTCACATGAGTAAGGGAGACAAATAGACAGAAGAATGGAGAAAGGAGCACAAGGAGGAGGTCATCAAGATCTTATCGGTCCATTACTTGAACTCGCATGCACAAAGGCAGCTACTCTTTTACAGCTTGGCCTAGATGTAGGGCCAGCTCCCGTGTAGCACATATGCGTACCAAGACAAAAGAGCATTGGCGCAGGTGTTAGGAGATGCCGCAGCCAGTGAATAAGCCCTGTGCAAAATCTTTCCATGTCTGCAGCCTCACATTCATATAATGGATAATGGAACTGCTGGCCCTCAAAACCCATGGCCGCATTTTTAACCGGTCAGCCCTGCTAAAGGTGTCTCCGGTTCTCACACACCACTCTGCCCTGGATTGCACTTTTCCCTGGACCCAACGGAAGAGCACTGGGTTCATGGGAAAAGTCTTTGAAATTGTTTGCTTAGGTTGCTTAAAGGGTTAGTTTACCCAAAAATGAAAATTCTGTCATTTATTACTCATCCTCATGTTGTTCCACACCCGTAAGACCTTCGTTCATCTTCAGAACACAAATTATGATATTTTTGATGAAATCCAAGAGGTGTATTCTCATCCATATACAGCAATTTAACCGACACTTTCAAGGTCTAGAAAGATACTCAAGACATTGTTAAAACAGTCGACGTGACTACAAGAATACTTTTTATGCGCAAAATCTTTAGTCAACAATATCTTCTCTTCTGTGTCATTCTTATACGTTGTTTAAGTCCAGCGCTTCCAGGTTCTACGTCAGAACACTGACTCATCATTGGCCGGCTCCTGCATCAGCATCACATGCGGCTAAAGTGATCAGCCTTGGCCAATACTAAGCTGGCATTCGGACGTAAACACGGAAGACTTCACTGTGCTTACTGCGTCACCTACGTAAAGGGAAGAGAAGAGATTGTTGAATAAAGTTATTTTTGTTTTGTTTTTGGGCAAAAAAAGTATTCTCGTCACTTCATAAAATTAAAGGGTTAGTTCACCCAAAAATGAGTACAGTGACTATAGTGGTTCGACCTTAATATTATAAAGCGACAAGAAAAATTTTGTGTGCCAAAAAAACAAAACAACAACTTTTCAAAAATATATAGTGATGGCCGATTTCAAAACACTGCTTTGGAGCTTTATGAATCTTTTGTTTTGAATCAATGATTTGGATCGCGTATCGTTTTGCCAAACTGCTGAAATCACATGACTTTTGCGCTCCGAACAATTTTGCGGTTCAAAACAAAAGATTTGTAAAGCTCCGAAGCAGTGTTTTGAAATCGGCCATCACTAGATATTTCTGAAAAGTCGTTGTTTTGTTTTTTTGTTGTTGAAAGTGGTTATTAAATTGCTGTCTATGGATGAGTCACATACTTCTCAGATTTCATCAAAAGTTAATTTGTGTTCTGAAGATGAACAAAGGTCTTACGGGTGTGGAATGACATGAGGGTGAGCAATTAATGACAGAATTTGCATTTTTGGGTGAACTAACCCTTTAATAAGTCCCATTTAACTATTCAATATGAACTCATTAGTAATCGTAGGTATAAATGTGAAAGCATATGTACCTAATCCTTGCATGGACACTGAAATTTAGCTATTGACATTGTTAACCTATTGACTGCTTCTAAAATATTTTACATTTGAACAACTTTAGATATGTTGAAATGTTTATAAATTCTTTTTTTGTTTAATATAACATTGAATTTAAGGAATCAAAAAGATAAAATAGCTTAAATATGTTCAGTGTTATCACTATTTCTGGTGCCATATTCCATTCATTTTGAAAGATTCCATCCCTTTTACACAAGGAAATCTTGTCATCATTACTTAATTTCAATATTTACTTTGTCTGCCATGGGACACAAAATAGTTTAAAAAATTATGTGTGGGTTTGGCCTGCTTGACCACAAGATTTTAATTTAATAGAGCTTTGAAAGAAGTGTGATCCAGAGATCCTAGATGAACAATTCTTGAACCTACAAGCCTGGAAAGGAGATATGCAAGTATTTCTAAAAGCCTGGGGCCACATAAGTCCACATTCAGGCAGATAATTTACAAACCGGGAAACTCTGCACCACACTTACTGCTACAGAGTTAAGCAATGTGCAGTCTGAAATGCAAGAATACTACTGCAGTGTCAGAGTCAAGATACAAGACAGCTACAAGTGCTGATAGCGACACACAGCCACACGTCCTGTAGATCACTCAAGACAACGAGGAATACAAGTTACAGACAAATATGTTTGTAGTGAAGGTCAAAGAAGAGTGTATGCTACAATGAATTGGATATAGCAGAAGGCCTAGCCATTGGCTGTTGATTTTGGCAGCTAGCAACCAAGAAGCTGTTGGACCATGCGACATGATAATGATTCAAAACACCGGAGTAAATCATCAAGGCAGTTAAATTTCAAGAATGATCATTCTGATGCTGCATTCCGACAACTGTGTTGAGCTTCTATTTATAAAGGATCTCTCCAGGCAGTCTGCAAACCCCAGCAGTCATTCCTTCTGTCTTTCTGTCCCTCAGAATGTCACATAACGTCCATCATTAGCGTCACTGAGTATGGGGGAAATGTGCGCTTTACATGCCACTATTAAAAACATGCACCTGTTGCCCTGCTCCACTCTCTGGGGTGTTGTCATCCTGTTAGGGGGTGGCCGGGACACGTGGCTCTCCTTTAGAATGGTCTGGTCAAGGCCCCAGCGCACAGCACTTTGGCAGGTGCCATGATGGATGTTCTTACAACTGGAAAGCCAGACAAAGCAAATACACTTTATCCTGCCCTTCACAAGATAAACACTGGAGAAGCTTCAGGGCTCTCTCTTAGATCATAATGTTATCAAGGGCCTATTTACACCTGGTCACTTCATGCGTTTTATCTGATCGGATAGCTATCCGGTCGTGAAAAGATCAGGTGTAAATGCCTTCGAAAATGCTTTTGAGACCGATTTAATTCCGATCACTCAAAGCACATCAGGAGGTGGTCTGAAATGCATTCCAGAATAATCTGGACAAGTGTAAATGGTCTGGTTGTTGAAGCCACATATGTAAGTTTTGCTTTACATTTTACTAAACATGTGAGAGCGTGTTTGTAGGTGTGCATATAGTGCAGGAATTGAAGATCGGATTCATTTTGCAGAGAGACACATTTATGTGACCAAGTGTAAATGGAACAATTTTAACAAATCAAATAGCTATCTGATCAGTAAAAACACAGTGGCCAGGTGTAAAGAGGCCACAAGGTATTTCAGATAAGATATGATTAGATATGGTAACACAAAATCTGACAATTATGTACTCAAAGGTAAATCAATCTAGACCATATCCTTGGAAATCTATGTGCTGTAATTATATTATGCCATGTCGACTGTGAGAAATCAAAGCTCTAGCGTAAGTTCTGCCAGGAAGACTCTAATGTTACGTCACTTATTAGTTTAGATATAACCAATCATTATCTAACACTTGGAGTATAAAAAATCGGTACTTACACATGCCTGAGTTCGCCGATGCTGACGCCAACCTTCACCTCCATCCTCCCCACCACCACCAGGATGGTCCCTGTCCATACCTCCCAGGGGGTCGGCTACGCCCCTGCCTTCATCTCCAGCAGGAAATGCAGAGTCCGCAACCCTCAGGATGTGTGTTACGGATGGGGCCTATGCCAAAGAACTCTATCTTAAAATATTTTGCTTGCTGATTGTTAATAAATAATATTGTTACGTTATCTTGCCTCCTGAGTCTTTCCGGTAGAACTATAAAGAATGCTGTATTATCTAAGACTTTATTTGATCACTTGACCCTCAACTGAATTAAATTGTAAAGTTTTGAAAAATGTGTTTGGATGGATGGATGGATGGATGGATGGATGGATGGATGGATGGATGGATGGATGGATGGATGGATGGATGGATGGATGGATGGATGGATGGATGGATGGATGGATAATCAAAAGTATGCTGATTCTTACATTCTGAATTTTATCCAAACCTGACTTAAAGGGTTAGTTCACCCAAAAATGAAAATTCTGTCATTAATTACTCACCCTCATATCGTTCCACACCTGTAAGACCTTTGGTCATTTTCAGAACACAAATCAAGATATTTTTGATAAAATCCAATTGCTCAGATGCCCAGAAAGCTACTAAAAACATAATTAGAACAGTTCATGTGACTACAGTGGTCCAACCTTAATATTATAAAGCGATGAGAATACTTTTTGTGTGCAAAAAAAATAAATAAAAAATAGTGACTTTATTCAACAATATTTCACGAGTTTGTGTGCCCATAAAATCTTAGCGTAAGTGGTAAACAGATTTGGCTTGCTGTCTGCTATAGAGGGGGTTGGAAAGAATATCCTACTAGAGCTCCGATTGCCCCCCTATAACAGGCAAAATTAGTACAAAAGGAGAAGGGGAGAAGAAGGGATGCCAAAAGAACTAACAACAGGAAGAGGTAAGATACTGGTTTTATACCTTGGTATTAATTGGAAGATTAGATGGGCGTACTCCTCCCGAAATTACGTTTATTAACTTCACCTAGTGATGGGCGATTTCAAAACACTGCTTCATGAAACTTTGAAGCTTTAAGAATCTTTAGTTTCGAATCAGTGGTTCGGATCGTGTATCAAACTGCCAAAGTCAAGTGAACTATTGAAATTTCAAAACACTCATGATGTAACAAAGCCTCTTTAACTGAAATCACATGATTTTGGCGCTCTGAACCACTGATTCAAAATAAATATGTTTTTAGTAGCTTTCTGGGCATTGAAAAGGAAATGATCTTGCTGGCAATGGAGGCCTCACTGAGCCATTGGATTTTAACAAAAATATCTTAATTTGTGTTCCGAAGATGAACGAACGAACGAATGAATGAATGTCTTACGGTTGTGGAACGACATGAGGGTGAGTAATTAATGACAGAATTTTCATTTTTGGATGAACTAACCCTTTAACAACTGTTCAACAGTTAATGGTTTAAGACTGGCTACAATTCCCCTGGTGTGTGAATGAGTGCACAGCAGTAACTTGATATCCTCTGTCATAAAACCCGGACCCCAGTCTTGTCCCAATGAACTCCCTGTACACCACTCACTGTCATGAAGCCTTGGCTATTCAAGACTTCCCTTAGCGTATAACCCAATACTTAAACCCAAATCCTGACCTACAGTGATGATGGTTCTCCCAGGTCAGTGCGCTGTGGCTCTAGGGGGCAGCAGGTGGGTGTAAAGGGGTGCACTAACCTAGAAGTTGTTTGTGTGTGCACAGCAGGAAAAAAGCACAGAGAGAGTTCGCTCAGTTAGGGCCTCCGAAACATCTGGAAAAGGCCTACAAGTTGCCATCGCAACTGCACGCAGAGGGAACACTTTAGTGGGGTGGGGGGATTTATGGCTTCTATCTGTGGTTTGGATTATGTGGGTCTGTGAGCATACAGTGGGCTCTAAGGGGTCAGTAAAGGTTTAGCTGGCACAAGGGCTCAAACCCCCAGGTCAGACAGGGACCAGGTGAGGCGCTGCATGCGTGAACGGTATGTGTGTGTGATTCAGGGTTTTGTTCCAGCCTTGCTGTGCTGATGGAAGCAGAAATGAGAATCGCAGGTGTCTGCTGCACTTCCTGTTCCCCAAATCTGCCCCCCGCGCAGTCTGAGACCACTGCAAATGCCGGCCAACTCTCTTCACTGTTTTCTTTTTCCTCACTGTTCCATTTTTCTTCCTCTCTAACAGTTTTATTTGTTCCCTTTTTCATTCTTTAACATTTTATTCACAAACTCCTTGCTAGCCCAGTCATCCACTTCATCCTCCATTCCCAAGGAGATCAAGTAAGGATGGGTAAATATATATATATATAGTTTTACAAAAAATGTCAAACCAATCCTTTTCTTTTGAACTTTAATTTCCTCAAAGAATCCTGAAAAAAATGTATCAGTTTCCACAATTGCTTTTTAACATTGATAATAATAAGAAATGTTTCTTGAGAACCAAATCAGCATATTAGAATGAATTCTTAAGGATCATGTGTACACTTTTGGATACTCAGCCCTAAGCCTCAGGGTGAGGGTTACATAACACTAACCCATAGATTAGTTGCAGGAACAGAAGGTTTACAGCCATTACCCTGATGTATCATAATACTAAGCAAGATGATTAACACATGGTTGCTTCAGTGGGACTGTCCTAAAAGATAAGCAAGATCTCTAGTTATTTGGGAGATTACATGAGCTAGCCAAGGTTTGAATAATTCCAGTGATTATCTTTCAGACCCATTCTTTAGCTGGCTTCCATAAAAATGCCATTTTAAACATTTTCAGCATATGAAAGCTCTAGCTGTAGTATATGTTAATCCTGGATCCGATTTCATACCAAAAAATCCACAGTGATAAACCAAAAGTGATCTCAGAGCCATGTTGAAGTGACAGATAGGTCCCAAAGGGTCTAGCAAGGCTTAAGAGTCCTTGTACGAGACACATATGGGAGAAAGTCCACCATCTGTAGTGCTTAGCGCACATTCCTTTAACATAACTATGAATATTTCATGTCATCATTTTAACCACAATATCTAAAAAAAAAATAATAATAATTCTACTTTCACAAATCTGGTTGATATCAAAAAAATAGTAAAGACAGATTAAAATAAATAGAAAAAGCCTATCACAGTGTCACATGAGCAACACTATCAGCTGCTCTTAGTGGCTCTGCATTCCCAACTCAATCCGACTCCATTCAGACCTCTATTAGTATGCGCAGATTGATAAACAAAGTCTATGTGGCATCCATAACGGCCCAGGCTTCGGTTCAAAAGAGCAATTTGTCACCACCTTGCGGAAAGTGATCCCCCGGGGGGCTTGAGCTAATAGGGATGGGTCATTTTAATTGTGAAATGAGTGTTTCATCCCGAGCTCGCAGGAATTTGAAACCCCTAAGGTGCAGCAGACGGGTCTGTGAGCGAGGTGGATCTTGGCAGGACGCAAAAGGCAAATACAGTCAGCTATTTTTTTTCCAAGCTCGCATCAGAGAGGAGAGGGGGAGGGAATGAGCCGTTGGGCAGGCTGGTTTTTACAGGCCTTCAATTGCTTGTGATATCAGCTGGAAGGGAGACCAGAGAAAAATAAGGAGAAAGTAAAGAGGGCCATGTAGAGGTGGAAAGCAATTATGCAATTCTGCATGGAATGTTTTGCATATTTTGCAATTGCACTGGTATTATTTACCCAAAGCTTAACCAAAAATGTTTCTTAAAGGTGCCCTAGAACTTTTTTAAAAAAAGATGTAATATAAGTCTAAGGTGTCCCCTGAATGTGTCTGTGAAGTTTCAGCTCAAAATACCCCATAGATTTTTTTTAATTAATTTTTTTAACTGCCTATTTTGGGACATCATTATAAATGAGCCGATTCAGGGCTACTGGCCCTTTAAATCTAGTGCTCCCCGTCCATAAACAAAGTTTACACAGCTAATATAACCCTCAAAATGGATCTTTACAAAGTGTTCGTCATGCATGCGGCATGCATGCGTCGGATTATGTGAGTATTGTATACTGTTATATTGTTTACATTTGATTCTGAATGAGTTTGAGGCTGTGCTCCGTGGCTAACGGCTAATGCTACACTGTTGGAGAGATTTATAAAGAATGAAGTTGTGTTTATGAATTATACAGACTGCAAGAGTTTAAAAATGAAAATAGTGATGGCTATTGTCTCTGTGAATACAGTAAGAAACGATGGTAACTGTAACCACATTTAACAGTACATTAGCAACATGCTAATGTACTGTTAAACGAAACATTTAGAAAGAAAATTTGAAAGACAATTCACAAATATCACTAAAAATATCATGTTATCATGGATCAAGTCAGTTATTATTGCTCCATGTGCCATTTTTCGCTGTTGTTCTTGCTTGCTTACCTAGTCTGTTGATTCACCTGTGCACATCCAGACGTTACTGGCTGCCCTTGTGTAATGCCTTTCATAATGTTGGGAACATGGGCTGGCATATGCAAATATTGGGGGTGTACACCCTGACTGTTACGTAACAGTCGGTGTAATGTTGAGATTCGCCTGTTCTTCGGAGGTCTTTTAAACGAATGAGATTTATATAAGAAGGAGGAAACAATGGTGTTTGAGACTCACTGTATGTCATTTCCAAGTACTGAACTCTTGTTATTTAACAATGCCAAGATAAATTAAATTTTTCAATCGAGGGCACCTTTAAAATAAATTAAAAGACTGTACCATGAAATTGTGGCAAAAAATGTCTTTGTACACAGACATACATGAATGTTTAATTTGGTAACACGTTCCATTTGTCAACATTAGTTAACTATATTAGTTAACATGAACTAACAATAAACAACACTTCTACTGTTTGAATCACTCTGAAAGTTAAGTCACCTTTATTTATATAGCGCTTTTTACCATGCAGATTGTGTCAAAGCAGCTTTACAGTGATAACTGGTATATAATTTTGGCTGCACAGCAGCTCTTAAAGAAAATGGTGTCATTGTCCATCTTAAGTAAATTCAGCATTGATTTATTCCATTGCAAGAATCAATAATTATTAATTTAGTTAATTTATCTAGTTAGTTTACCCAAAAATGAAAATTCTGTCATTAATTACTCACCCTCATGCCATTCCAAACCCAAAAGACCTTTGTTCAACTTCGGAGCACAAATTAAGATATTTTGGATAAAATCCGAGAGGTATATGACTCGTCCATAGACAGCAATTTAACCACCACTTTCAAGGTCCGGAAAGGTACTAAAGACATCGTTAAAACAGTCGATGTGACTGGTTCAACCTTAATTTTATGAAGCTACGAAAATACTTTTTTGTGCGCAAAAACGAAACAGGAAACCTCTCTTCTGTGTCATTCTCTTACGCTGTTTACATTCAGCGTTTTCCAGGTTTTTCGTCAGAACGCCGGCTCAGTATTGGACGACACTGATCATGTGATCATGCGTGTGATGCTGACGCAGGAACCGGCCTATAATGAGTCATTATTTTTGTTTTGTTTTTGCACACAAAAAAGTATTGTCATCACTTCATAAAATTAAGGTTGAGCCACTGCAGTCATGTCAACTACTTTAACGATGTCTTTAGTACCTTTCTGTACCTTGAAAGTGTTGACTATATTGCTGTATGGACAAGTCATATACCTCTCTTGGATTTCATCAAAAATCTCTTAATTTGTATTCCGAAGATGAACGAAGGTCTTACAGGTGTGGAACGACATGAGGGTGAGTAATTAATTAATTTTTAATTTCTAGGTGAACAAACCCTAAGTACTGTGGCAGTGCTATGATCAGTGATTGTATCTGATTGAAACACCTTGGCAATCTTTTGTTTTCATTTGATCTTTCCATCCCTTCACTATTCTTTCAACAATTGTTCTTTGTATGAATCTGCTGAGTTGAAGGGAAAGAAATAGCTGTAGATATACAATATGTACAGGAAAATATTGCAACACAGTCTAACAGCAAAGATGGGTCCCATAACTAACAGACACCGGGGAGGGCAGAATCCTGCCAAAAGCATACAAACAATTTGATTCATTCCCTCTTGTTTGGACAGTGTCCTTTATCCCTGACAAAGACTACAGCGCTGTACTTGGAGCCAGCTAGCCTTATGTAGCCTTAAAGTTTCCCTTCCCTGTTAAATCAATTTTCCAAGTGAAATTTTGTGAGACCTGTGGCCCTCAACACTGTCTTTCTACTTAAGAGAAGCAGAAGAATGCAGAGGCCAAAACAAACGACCTCCCCAGATGATAGTAGGAAAGATAGCTTAGCAAGCATAAAGGCTAATGGCCTCAAGCTGACTTTCCTCTGGGGGGCACATCTATGATCCTCCTCCAGCCCTGACACTTTTAACACTTAAACACAAGAGGGCTGTGAACAGTCTATAATCACAGAGTTACAAATAAAAGAGTCTGATGTATCCAAGCATTAAATGCCAGCAAAGCATTTTTTCAAGTGCAAGAAGAGAAAACTTCATGATAAATAAACTAGTGGAATAACATTTTGAGTCACTTTTATTAAAGCATTTATTTATTTATTTCACAACAACGCATGCCTGTTTAAAAGAATAGAAGGAAACACACAATATGGTGTGCATGTAATACAAACGTTGCACCAAATAAACACGACTAAACTTCTGATAAAGACAACAGCTGTGTCCGAAACCTTAGGCAGCAACCTCACTTTTTCAGTGAGTCAATGTCCAAACAGGCACCGTTTTGCAGTGCTTATTTCTCAGTATAGTATTTGAGTCATAAGTTGAAAGAAATATTCTTTAAAAAGTTCATCTATAAATAGACTCATTTCAACCACTCCACCATGCACTTTCAGACAACATTTTTGTTATTTCTACTAACCTTTAAAATGCAAGCATGGAAATGCAAGCATGGCAAGCATGGATTTTTCAGACACACAGCCTTTGTCTTTTTGCGTATCATTACACAAGACGGTTATGAAAAAGAACAGCAAATACAAACTGATGCCATTTGGGACCCGTGACTGGCACTGAATACTTCGTTTTAGCTGCTCTAATAAGAAAAATGCCAATCAGGTGGAAGAGGAGAAGGGAGAGAGGGGGAGAATGGTCCATCATTCATCTAAAGCAGAGAGAGAAAGATACATAGAGGGAGGATGGGGGAGCGAGAGGGCGATCAGATGATGTTTGGCTCTGGGCGTTAGGAAGTATCGTATGTGACACCTCCATGTGAGAAGGTTACGGCAGACCACTGTAAGGGCCCATGTAATACTCACACAGGACACAGGAAGAGCTGACTACTGGACTTCACCTTACTGCTGTCTCTCTTCTCTGACTCTCTTTCAGACACACAAGCAAGAACAGCAATTAAATCTATCAATAGAGAGGCCTTTAAGAGCTTAGCGGTCTAATTGAAGGGTCCACCCAAACAAACTTACAGAACATCAATAAGTTCAATATGTGGGTCTGGAGCTTACAAGACATGGGCAGAATCTGAAATCACGTACTCTCGTGAGTAGGTACTTATTTTGTATATCTTATTATGTTACTACTTTGCCACCACAAAAAAATATGTTCTATATAGTATGAACGTGTATATGTAACAGAGGCAAGCTAGTAAGACCTGTGCGTGTAAACTTCACTCCCCTGGCCTCAAGAGGAGCTAGAGACTGCGGTCTTTAGCTGGTTACAATTGGTGCCGTGACCCAGATGGGAGTGAGGTTTAGGGGGGGTGAATGTAACACAGGCAAGCTAGAAAGATCTGTATGTGTAAACCTCACTCCCCTGGCCTCAAGAGAAGCTAGCGACTCCCCTAGCCTTAAGAGGTACCTATAGAGACTGTAGTCTTTAGTGTCCTTGTTAGCATGCCTGCCTCCCATTCCAGAGATGCTGGTTCGAATCCTGCTGGAGCGGGGCAAAGTAGGACCGGTCGCATTTGGTGCCGTTACCTGGATGAGAGTGAGGTTTGGGGGGGTGAATGTAACACAGGCAAGCTAGAAAGATCTGTATGTGTAAACCTCACTCCCCTGGCCTCAAGAGAAGCTAGCGACTGATGCTATAGACTGTGGTCTTTAGCCGGTTACATTTGGTGCCGTGACCCGATTGGGAGTGAGGTTTAGGGGGTAAGTGTAACACAGGCAAGACAGTAAGAGCTGTATGTGTAAACCTCACTCCCCTGGCCTTAAGAGGTGCCTATAGAGACTGCAGTCTTTAGCGTCCTTGTTAGCATGCCTGCCTCCCATTCCAGAGATGCCGGTTCGAATCCCACTGGAACAGGTCAAATAGGACCACTCACATTTTGTGCCATGACCTGGATAAGAGTGAGGTTTAGGGGGGTAAGTGTAACAGAGGCAAGCTAGGAAGAGCTATGCATGTAAACCTCACTCCCCTGGCCTCAAGAGAAGCTAGCGACTGATGCTAGAGACTCCGGTCTTTAGCCGTTTACATTTGGTGCCGTGACCCGAATGGGAGTGAGGTTTAGGGGGTAAGTGTAACACAGGCAAGCTAGTAAGAGCTGTTTGTGTAAACCTCACTCGCCTGGCATTAAGAGGTGCACTATAGAGACTGCAGTCTTTAGCGTTGTTAGCATGCCTGCCTCCCATTTTGGATATGCCGGTTCGTATCCTGCTAAAACGAACAGAGTAAGACCCGTCACATTTGGTGCCATGACCCGGATGGGAGTGAGGTGTAATAGAGGCAAGCTAGAAAGAGCTGTATGTGTAAACCTCACTCCCCTAGCCTCAAGAGGAGCTAGTGACTGATGCTAGAAACTGTGTTCTTTAGCATCATTGTTAGCATGTTTGGCTCCCATTCCGGAGACAGTGGTTCGAATCCTACTTGGAGCGGGTAGAGTAGAACCGTTTAGGTATAATATGCATCTGTACATACTACATTTGCTAAGTTGCCCTTATCATTGGACATACCAGCATCAATTGCATCACATCACTGTCATTCACAAATCTTCTCCAGTGGCCTCATGTGATAGTAAAGTGTCCGTCATATACACATTTCAGAATCTTGCCGGAAGAAGTAGGTCATCCGGGTACTTTTTGCCTATTCTTTTAGAAGTGCTGTGAATTCAGACATACGTCTTTTGTGATATACTGTTTTTCACCTACTATATAGTAAGGAAGTACGCGATTTTGGATGCAGCCCTGGTCGTGTACCGCGATTAGAATGTTCAGTGCGTGACGTGATCAGCTGCTAAATTCAAAGCAAAATGTTTTTGCTCCAATTGAGTCAATTCAACTTAAATGATATTAAACTGAAGTTGAAATTGGTTGAAAGTCATTTAATAAATTAAAGCAATGGAAAAACATATGTTGTACATGTATTATTTTTTACAACTACTACCAAAAAATATTAATAGTTTGTAAACACACACTGACGTCTATGGAAGTGACAATAATAATGGATAAAATAACCTTTTAAACATAATTTGACAACTAACATGATCATTTTAAAGGTGTTTAAAACACAAAGTTCATTTAAACACACATATTAAGTTAAACATACACACGTAAATATAGTGCCTGATTAGACATTGTGGACTTTTGTCTTTTACAACTGTTACATAAAATATATACCAGAAGGAATAAATTGCAAATTAAGCATTTCTCATTCGTGCAGTGTTTTTTTAGTCAGCGTACTAGCTTAGCATACAACTTGTACAACAATTAACCTGCTAGCTTAACGTATACTCTATATGTAAATATTTATTCAAAGTATACTTTTTTTTTTTTTTGATCCAACAAAGTCAGCTCAACAGGCAGAACAGACTGTTCATGACATCAGCCATGTAAAAGTAGCCATTGAAATGAACATGGAGGCTATGGATACCTTTCTCTAGCTATTAAAGTCTTGATTGTGCTTGTCATATTATTATCAGATAGTGGTCTGCCTATTTTTTCTTATTCTTGAGTATAGATCCTTTTGAAAACACACAAATAGTTCTCCATTCTCTATTCCACATGGAACGGACAGAATGATTGACAATTTTATTTTGAATAATTCATCCGAGTGTGTGAAGGTCAGACGATGATCTGGCTTGTGCCGCCCAGGACTTAGAGCAGAGGTGACACGGTCATCAAATATTTATTTACCCTGTGTACTCCCCATACACTCTCAAAATACACACACAAACACACACACATACAATAACCTAACTTTCTTACCAGTCCTAGCATTGCAAAAACTAACCAATGCTTCCCTTAAACCTCAAACCTTAAACATAATGACCTATATGGATCAAAGTTGCACGGCTGCACTGATTTAGAACTGAAATGCAGTATGCAGGAATTACGGAAACAGAGAAACTGTTCCCAGGTCAGTTGGAAATGTATCAAAACTTTAAACAGTTTCACATTTTTCTGCCCATACTAATGCTTGGTATGTGCAATATGAGCCTGTGTCATCTTGCTGTCTTTCCTGGCTTCCAGTTGTGCGTTACTCATGCACACAGGTGCAGAGGGTGTGTGCACAGTGTGGGCGGCAAACAGATCAGTTAACTTCAGGTGAGCCTATTTTGCAACTTTAACAATAATTGAATAAATTATTATTGTTGTTGTTATATATTATATTATTATGATACCTTTTTTTACTTTCCTGGGGAAAATGCATCACAATTTCCACAAAAATTATTAAGCGGCAAAACTTTTCAACATTGATAATAATAAGAAATGTTTCTTGAGCATCAAATCAGCATATTAAAATGATTTATGAAGGATCACGTGAGACTGAAGACTGAAGGCAAACATGTAAGTTAACTTTCGATAAGCATATAATTTAATACATTATTATTATTATTAATCATAGTTATTTATTACACTACTATTCAAAAGTTTGGGTCAGTAAGATTCTTTAAAGGACGGATTAAACTGATAAGTGCAAGACATTTATAATGTTACAAAAGATTTGTATTTCTAATAAATGCTGTTTTTTAACTTTCTATACATCAAAGAATCCCGTAAAAATGAATAACTCTCTGTTTTCAGTTCCTCATTGTCCAGTTTTGCCTGTGCACAGCACACTGTTTCATGAAGTTTCTTTGTTCTTTGGATTACTGTTGTTGAATTATTTAATACACCTTGTTATTTTCTTCATTTTGGCATTGCTCTTCATCATTATCTGGATCTTAAAGGTTTAGTTCACCCAAAAATTCTTTCATTAATAATTCAGCCTCATGTCGACCCAAACCCGTAAGACCTTCATTCATCTTTGGAAAACAAATTAAGATATTTTTTGATGAAATCTGAGGGTTTCTGAAGCACATATAAGTAGCAACGTCACTGATAATATCCAGATATTGAATACATAGTTAAAATAGTCAATGTGACTACAGTGGTTCAACTTTAATGTTGTAAAGCAGCGAGAATACTTTTTGTGCAGCAAAACAAAACCAAAATAATGACTTTATTTAACAATTTGAACTGTTGTCATAAGCAGTTGATGTAGTGAACGCAGTGCAGGCTTCCATGTTTACGTCCAAACGCCGGCTCAGTATTGGCTGACACTGTTCATGTGACCAGCATGACGCATACATGTAATGCTGACGCAGGAGCCAGCCAATAACGAGTCGGCGTTCGGACATAAACACAGAAGCACTGTACTGCATTAACTACGTTCACTAAAGTTCTTAATAAATAACATTTTCTGATTTTACATTACCTAATCTAAAGTGAAAGTTATTTACTGTTAATAAGTGGTTATCTAAACGTAAAAACAACATTATCTAAAACTTTACATATGTGCTAATTAAACAATAATAATTTTGTTTATTTCTGTGACAAATGAAGAACTCACTATTTGTATACAGGCTATTATTATTATATTAACAGTGTAGAGACTACAATATATAAACTATGAATTAACTATAAATTATTAGTTTGCAAATGATTTGTAAGTACTTTATTGTATACTTATAACAAAAAAAATCTTTCTAACAGTAGTGTAACAGTAATAATAAATTGCTTATTTTATTGAGATATTGCTTAAATAATTTATTCAATTATTTTAATAAACATAAATAATTGTATATTATTAATAATAAAAATAATACACAAATGATGCAAATTATAAATAAATAATTAGCTTGTTCTTTTAAAGAGATAACTTATAAATCATGAGAAAATTGCAGAGCACAATCTCTTCTTCTGCACCATTTATCTGAGGAAAAATGCTTAGCTGCCCGTGTTTGTGTCCTTATGCCAAACTGTGAAGTTCTGGTTTGTTTACAGTATGTGTGTGTGAGTAAGACAAACTGGCTGTTAGAGATTGAGTTCAAGTGTGTATTTTAATGTCTACGGTAAGGGGAAAAGGGATAAATGAAACTGTACTGCAAGCTTCTGATGTGTCTGCTGTGTTTATTTGCTTAATGTTGAGATTTGGGGTCTTACAAATCTGCGTATTCAAACACAAACAAGCACTTCACGGTATTGAGCAGTGAGGGCATTCACCGTTATGGCTTCACACATGGAGTGTGTGCCTGTGTGTGTTAGCCGTGCTCTTCAGAGAGCACTACGTTTGGGGCTCTCTGATGAACAGCACATGTCTGATTACGCCGTGCACCTTGAGTCCGGATGTGTTTACGCTTCCACGGATCGTTGGGTAGCGGTAAGGAAGTGGGGTCTGGGTCACAGTGAAAAACAGAGAGAGATCAATTTGAGCCATATGTGAACCCAACTTCCTCAAACACTTGAACCAAGGAACATTTCATGAAATCATTCAAATTTTTTTTTTTTTTAAGGCAATATTACAGAAGCCAGACTAACCTTGTTCATGTTATGCATAAACATAAATGATATCATGAACTGTATGACATTTTTAGGTCAAAAACTAAACAGATGACGGTGTCATGAGAAATCGAGTCAGAAACTAATAACATACTTTATTCCGTAGCTTAGAAATGTTTCTGTGTTTCTACATCCTTCTAAATGCAAATTGTAGTCTAAGAGATTCTGTGTACAGGTTTTTGGTTTAATGAGTAATACCTCAGTCTTATCTGAATTTAATAGAAGAAAATTACAGGTCATCCAATGTTTTATATCTTTAATACAGATTTCATCTGGTCGTATCGTCAGCGTAGCAGTGGAAACTAATTCCATGTTTTCGTATAATATTAACAAGTGGCAGCATACACAGTAAAACCTAGAGTTAAATCAACTCATCTCAGAGTACATTTGGTCCCTCTCTAAATAGTGTTAAAGTAACACTGAAGCTGAGTTAACGTTAATGAGATAATTAAGCAATTAATTAAGTGATGATTGAACATTAATGATGAACACCTGCTGTTAACAAGCATAATCACTGAAGAAAAGAGAAACACAAGAACTACAACTGATTTCAGTCACAGCCTTAGATGAAATCAACTGATGATAAAATACATTAAATCTCTCAAGATCTGATTAAAATATCTGATACTAACCAGATTGACTTTATTTCTTTATTTCTAAAGAAGTTCTTATTGAGAATTAACTGAGGTTCATATGTTGGTGTTTTATTGGTCAAAAATTATGTCACCATCATTGTGGTCAGGGTTTGTTTTAGTTTGGCTATTGACCCTTTTATGTCTTTAAAATAATTCTTAAAATAGTTCTTGTGTTTCTCTTTTCTTCCGTGATTCTGCTTGTTAACAGCAGGTGTTCATCACTAATGTTCAATCATTACTTAATTAATTGCTTAATTCTCTCATTAACTTTAACTCTGCTTCCGTGTTATTTTAACATTATGTAGAGAGGGACATATGTACTCTGAGTAGAGTGGATTTAACTCTGGGGATTTTGCTGTGTATATATTAAAAATAGCAGAGGGCCTAACACAGATACTTGCGGCACTCCATAATTTACTGATGTTACCTTAGATTTTTCCGTTTAAATATACAAAATGGTAATGGTCTGATTGGTACGATCTAAACCACCATAATGCCTGTCCCTGAAAATCAGTGTAATTTTGTAGTCGATCTAAGAGTATTTTCTGATCTATAGTGTTGAATGCAGCACTAAGATCACACCTTCAGTTATATACTAGTTATGTGAACCATGTAATTTAAAATACATTAATGGTCATTATAATTCACTTTAAACTATATAAATCATAACGTGATTTTACAGGAATTGTAATCAGGCTCTAAAAATACTACCCATTAAAAGTCTGTTGAACCAGTGGGATCACTTGGGGTCCTAAAGGAGATCAGATTCCTGGGGGGACTCGATTTCTCACCACACCAGCATAATTCTAAACAGGTATTAAAGGAATCGTTCACCAAGAAACAGAAACTCTGTCATTACTCACTCTCACTTTGTTCCAAATCCATATGGTTTTCTAACGTAGAACAAAGAATTAAATATTTTGAAGAATCTTCACAAAGGTATTTTTCATACAATGACAGTTCATAATGATAATGTTAAGCTCCAGAAATGACAAAAAAGCATCAGAAAACCATCATAAAAAGTAGTTCATGCAACCCATGTGATATATTCTAAATCTATATCCTGAAGCTATATGATAATTTTTTATGTTGTTTGACAAAAAAATAAACTTGAAAAATTAAAAAAAAAAATTTTAAAACAAATTTAAAAAAAAAGGAAAGAAAGAAAGAAAGAAATATATACTGTATATCAACATACAGTGGTGATCAGAATTATTGGCACCCTTGGTAAATATGATCAAAGATGACTATAAAAATAAATCTGCATTGTTTATCCTTTTGATCTTTAATTCATAAAATTAGCAAAAATCGAATCTTTCATTGAAGAAAAAGAATTGAAAGTGGGGGGAAAATCACATTATGAAATAAATGGTTTTCTCCAAAACACGTTGCCCACAATTATTAGCACCCTTTTATTCAATACTTTTTGCAACCTCCTTTTGCCAAGGTAACAACTCTGAGTTTTCTCCTATAATGCCTGACGAGTTTGGAGAACACCTGACAAGAGATCAGCGATCATTCCTTCATGCAGAATCTCTCCAGATCCTTCAGATTCCCAGCTCCATGTTGGTGCTTCTTCTCTTCAATTCACACTGGTTAGATCAGGGGACCATGGCTGAAGGTTCATTTGGTGCTCAGTGACACATTTTTTGTGTTGGTTTTGATGTTTGTTTTGGATCAATGTCCTGATGGAAGCTCCAACCATGGCCCATGGTTGGATTTCTAGCAGAAGCGTCAGGGTTTGATTTTTTTTTTTATTTGTTGGTATTTGATAGAATCCATGATACCGTGTATCTGAACAAGATGTCCAGGACCTCCAGCAGAAAAATAGGCACACAACATTAAAGATCCAGCAGTATATTTAACTGTGGGCATGGGGTACTTTGTATCCATGTGTGCACCAAACCCATCTGGTGGGTTTGCTGCCAAAAAGCTCTTTTTTTAGTTTCATCTGACCATAGAAGTCGGTCCCATTTGAAGTTCCAGTCTTGCCTAACAACTGAATATGCTGGAGATTGATTCTGGATGAGAGCAGAGGATTTTTCTTGAAACCCTCCCGAGCAACTTGTGGGGATGTAGGTGCTTTTTGATCATTTTTTTTTTTTTTTTAGGCTTTCTGAGACTCAAGACTCAACTAATCTCTGCAATTCTCCAGCTGTGATCCTTAGAGAGTCTTTGGCCACTCAAACTTTCCTTCTCACCACGCATTAGGACAATTTAGACACACGTCCTCTTCCAGGCAGATTTTTAACATCTTTAGTTGATTGGAACTTCTTAATTATTGCCCTGATGGTGGAAATGGGGATTTTCAATGCTTTAGCTATTTTCTTACAGCCACTTTCTATTTTGTGAAGTTCAATAATCTTTTGTTGCTCATTAGAACTATATTCTTTGGTTTTACTCATTGTGATGAATGATTACGGGAATTTGGCCTTTGTGTTTCCTCATGTTTGTACTCCTGCGGAACAGGAAATCATGGCTGGACAATTTCATGTTCATGATCACCCTGGTGTGCTAAAAAAATGTAAATATGAAAGGGAATATACTTCAGAGATATTTTACTCATAAAAAATTCTAGGGGTGCCAATAATTGTGGCCAACGTGTTTTGAAGAAAAACATTTATTGATCTTTGATCATATTTACCAATGCCAATAATTCTGACCACCGCTGTATGTACTCCAGTAATGGCTTCTGAAAATTCAGCTTTGCCATCAAAGGAATAAAATATATTCAAATAGAAAATGAAACAAATAAGAACATTTCAATGGTCGTATTTTGGCTATATATCTATCCCTGGAAATTAGATTAGAAATAAATCTGACAAAACCTTTTGGGTTGACAAGTTTAAAAGTACAAACTATCCATAAACAAAATAAATAGCTCTTTTTATCCTACAAATCCAGTAAGTATTATTTAAGAGAGGGTTTAGGCTTATTATGTTATAATCAGCTTTATTCAAAAATAATAAAGTCGATGGTATGTCCCCATTTAGATAGCTGTGTAAACTTGTGTGTCTGTGTACTCGTGTCCCAGCATGTATCTGAATGTGCTTGTTGAAGACTGTCACACAGGTGTGTGTGTGTGTTTGTTGGGTACGTACTCTGATTGGTTAGAGGTGTTATTGAACTCAAGAGTCTCGAACCACATCTCCAGGGGGCAACTGACAGCTGAGGTCAAAGGTCAACTACAGCCTCAAAGATAGCCGATTAGTTTTGTTGTCAAAGCTTAACAGGTGAAGGTGGGAAACACCAAATCTTCTGAAAGCATATCATCTAGAAAAACAGCAAACAAAGAAAAAAAGAAAAGAAAAAATGCCTGCCATTCCGACAATACACGTTCACTCAACACACACATATCACAACAACTAGTGATGATTCACTGCGGTCACAAAAACACAAATGCACCCACATACGCATGTGTCATTTGACTGCTTTTGTCCGTCCAGTGAGTGAGGCCTTGCCCATAACTATGGAATGAGGAAAATAACATTTGTCATTCTTTCTTTTCTTTGTTTGTTTTCTCTGTCAGTGTTGTATTTCTGTAGGGTGCACAGAGCAGCACACCTGCAGTGGAGAATTGTTCTGTAATACATATGCTATTCTTTTGAAAACATCAATACTTCCTGGAAACTTTTAAAAAATAATGTAATGCAGTGATTTTAAGCTCATTGAACTATTTGCTTCTTTCATTGGTTACTCAGCGTTTTTCATTTGAGATGAGATTTTTTGAAGGTTGATTCTTTAACAAGTGAATTTTTGTAACATGGCTAGTTCACAGCAAAAACCCTTGTGCTACATCAAGTTTATTTGAGTCCAGACTCAAAAATTAACACTGAAGTAGTGTTAAAGTTAATGAGATAATTAAGGGATTAATTTACAGATGACTGACCATTAGTGAAGTCAACAAGCAGAAAAACTAAAGGACATAGTCACTGTTATGGCGATCAGTGTTTGCTTAAGGGGTTGTTTATACTATACCATTTTCAACTAAAAACTGAGAACTTTATATGCATTTTTACACAACAACAACATTTTGGGGGCCTGAAAACGCAAACTTCTGAAAACGGGTTTTAAAATTCAAACTTTTGAATTGATGCCGTTATCGTCTCATTACCGTGTAAACTACAAAAACGTGAATTTGTGAAAATGGTGACGTCATGTACATGCATATTACATGTTCAGTCTATATGCGCATAGTTTTTCTTTACAAATTGACATCGCCAACTACTGGCCTGGCATGAATAATACAGCGTTTTTACTCGTTTTTGCAGATCCTTGTGAACAGGGTTCATTTTTACAACATTGTCGTCTGTATGTGAAAAACATGAAGGAATGTTACTCTTTTTAGTACATTATTGTCGGTAAATGTACCCTAGTTGGGGTCTTGATCCTTGACTTTTCAACAGTTTCCCTCTGGCTGCTGCAACTCTGTGTTTATAAAAGTAAAGTCAAGAGAAAATGTAAGCAGGTTGTGACGAGCAGGGCGGGCGAGAGCCGTAAGGGGAGGGAACGGCTTGAGTCTCTCACGAAGGAGCTCCGGAGCGACAACAGTAAAGGACAAGAGAGGACCAGGCCTGGACTTTATTTTATGTTTTATTATGTTTGTGTGGCCGGCAGACGTCCACGAGGGTCTTACGGCATTTCATTTTGTATTTGTTTTGAATTAAAGTTGTGTTCAACGTTCAATGTACACCGGTTCCCGCCTCCTTCTTCCCGTATTTACGAACTGTGTTACATTGGTGCCGAAACCCAGGAGGAAGGAGAGACATGCTGTCGGAGAGCCTTCGCTGCTGAGGGGGATCGCGGTGCTGCAGAGTTCGGGCAGTGTGGGAGTGTGAAGACCGCAAGAGGCTGCCCGAGGCGGTGGTGCTGGAGCATATCAACAGGTGGGACGGAGAGCTCGCTGCCGTACTCCTGGGACGAGGTGGGGTAGCTGCCGTCCAAGAGGGAGCAGAGGAGTCACCGCCGTTCGCCGTGGGTGGAGCCTGCTGCCAGCTGCCCTCAGTTGGAGGAGCCCTCGCCGGCCGCCAGGGGGCGGAGGACGATTGAGCCATCCACCGAGTGTCCAGTACCATTGCATGGCACCGCGAGGAAGAGCCTCTTGGCTGGCTGAGGACCGAGTAATAATTTTTTTTTCCCTCTCTCGTTCTGTCGCTCCCTGTGCTTCCGTCTCCTTTTCTCTAGTCTCGTCTGTCCTTACCCCCAGATGCCGCGGCCACCAAGACAGGCCCCGGGGGGAGTAGAGCGCAGTCTCAGGAGTACCCCCCAGCCTGCGAAGGGTGATGGGGGTATGTGACGAGCAGGGCGGGCAAGAACCGTGAGGGAACGGCGTGAGGCCAGTGTCGCGAGTGTTAACGATCTTCACCTGCGAGTCGCACTGGCCTCGAGTCTCTCACGGAGGGGCTCTGGAAGCATAAAATGAGGAGCGACAACTAGGGATGTCCAGATCCGATCACGTGATCGGAAATCGGGCCCGATCACGTGGTTTCAGACTCGATCGGAATTGGAAGTTACCTCCCGATCAGGACTTGGATATATATGTATTAGGGGTGCAACGGTTCTCCACTCGGTTCGGTACGCACTTGCACCGCGCTGTGAGAAGATTTGTGTGCGCTCATCCGAAGCGCTCTACGCGCTTATTTCAGTCAGCGAATACTGAGTTCTCTTTCAAGTCTTGCGCTTCAGCGGACAAATTCATAAAAAAATTATGTCAACATGCCCGTCTTAGCGAGTATCCTAGCAAACATAGTTATATCTTAAGTGAACGTATATTAGTCGAGAAAGACAGCGCATGTGTAACTGGATTGTGCATGTCTTATAGGGAAAAAAAATATTCCTGCTGCCTGTTTTTAATGTTAAATCAAACAACAAATAACAAAGAAATCACTCACTGCTCTTGACTGAATAGTTTTTGTAACTTCAATAATGATTCATCTTTATTTATTTTATACAGCAAAGATAATATGCAGTGATATTTTATATTTGATTACTTTATCCATTTTCTGTACTTGAAAACTACTGTTAGATACCTGAAAAACCTGAAGCACTGTTCCTGGATCCTGGATCTGTTTTTTGTTCTTTATTCTTTTTTATGTATTATAGAAGCATCGGATCGGGACTTGGTATCGGTAGATACTCAAAATCTAATGACTCAGACTTGGACTCGAGGGCAAAAAAACGTGATCGGGACATCCCTAACGACAACAGTGAAGGACAAGAGAGGACCAGGCCTGGACTTTATTTTATGTTTTGTTATGTTTGTGTGGCCGGCAGACGTCCGCGAGTGTCTGCTGGCATTACTTTCGTTTTGTATTTGTTTATTTTGAATTAAAGTTGTGTTCAATGTTCGCCGGTTTCCGCCTCCTTCTTCCCGTATTTACAAACTGTGTTACACAGGTATTGTTGGATATGTTTTGATAACTAGATTAATTGATCTTATTCAGAGCCCAATCTCTGATTAAAAGGGTTAATTTAATGATGTGTTAATTTTACTTTATTGACTTCCAGTCCTGTGATTTTACAACACGAGCAACGTACATTTTTGTACATTTGGATAGATTATGAAACGTACAATATGGACGTATTGACAACATTTAAAAATAAACATTATTATGAATTTACAGCTTAAAAAAAGAAAAGAAAAAAAGGATATATATTTTTAAATCGCTGGCTGCTGAGAATGGAGATGAAGATCGCTAAAAAAAAATGCTTGAATTTGGGCCTGTTCTTCACAATCATATGGATTCTAAAGATTTGGATTACAGCGCACAAATAAAATTGATTACTTCTGTGAATTTATGTTGCGGTTTCGGTGTATTGTATGTTTCTATTGTCAGACACATCATAAGACTATACTGAGAAAATTAAATAAAATAAAATAAATAACTACTACATGATAAATAATGGTTAAATTATTACAGAAATGCTACTCATAATGTTTTAGAGTGTAGTCTTTTTTTAACATTTATGTGATCCTTTGAAACGAGTTTGAAGCAAAAGTCACAGAATATTAAGTAGATGAGTAAAATAATTGCGACTGAAGACAATGTCATTGATATGACAGTTGAATACAATAAAATCAAGATATTAATGTCACAATTTAATATGTATAAATAAACAATATATTTTCTATCTCAATAATAATAAGAAATGTCTCTTGAACAACAAATCAGCATATTAGAATGATTTCTGAAGGATCATGTGACACTGAAGACTGGCTGACCTTTGCAGTCACAGGAATAAATTACCTTTTAAAATATATTAAAATAGAAAACAGCTATTTTAAATTGTGATAATATTGCACAATATTACTGCTACTGTATCTTTGACCAAATACATGCAGCCTTGATGAGCATAAGAGACTTCTTGCAGCAACATTTAAAAAAAAATACTTTGCATGATAATGTATGTTTAAAACACATACAGTCTGAACTAGCTTCAACATTATCATAAGAAGGGCTATTTGATTATTAAAGGTGCGTGTGTATGAATTACACAAGACTGTTTTAAATGAAGACACATGGAAGTAGGGTTTTCTATCGCTGCTTGCAGATGTTTTACCTTGGTGAGCATTAGAGATAATTGCATTTAAATGCTGCAGTTTGAAAATAAATGAGCAGTAATATATAATAATGGCTGACTTCCCATCTGTGCAAAGGTTTGTGTGTTCATCTGCACAACTGGTGCAAGCAGTTAGTAAAAAAAAATGCCATTGCCCATGAGCTAGTATTTATTTATTGTATTTGTTAGTACTTAATTTATATCATTTATACACTCTAAAAAATGCTGGGTTAAAAACAACCCAAGTTGGGTTGAAAATGGACAAACCCAGCGATTGGGTTGTTTTAACCCAGCGGTTGGGTTAAATGTTTGCCCAACCTGCTGGGTAGTTTTATTTAAACCAACTATTATTTAAACATTGCTATATGGCTAGCTTAAAATGAACCCAAAATAGTTGTGAAATTAAAAAAACATATGCAATTAGAGACAACAATAATAGACAAAAGGTGAATGTTTATTAATAAGCTTTAATATTTTATTAATATAAATGTATTAATAAGCAATTTAATAAATGTTTATTGTTTAATAATTATTCATTGAACATTAATAAATGTTCATTTCCAACATACTTTGGGTTAATTTTAATTAAGCAATACAGTGATTTTTAAACAATAGTTGAGTTAAATAAAACTACCCAGCAGGTTGGGCAAACATTTAACCCAACCACTGGGTTAAAACAACCCAATTGCTGGGTTTGTCCATTTTCAACCCAACTTGGGTTGTTTTTAACCCAGCATTTTTTAGAGTGTATATTTAGGTAGACCTACACTACCATTCAAAAGTTTGGAAACATTTCTATTTTTAATGTTTTTGAAAGAAGTCTCTTATGCTCATCAAGCCTGCATTTATTTGATCAAAAATACAGAAAAAAACAGTAATATTGTGAAATAATATTACCATTTAAAATAATGGTTTACTATTTTAATATACTTTAAAATATACTTTTTTCTGTAATGCAAAGCTGAATTTTCATCAGCATTTACTCCAGTCTTTTGTGTCAGAAAAACATCCTTCAGAAATCATTCTAATATGCTGATTTGATATTCAGTTATTATCAAAGTTGGAAACTTGCCTAATATTTTTGGGAAATTGTGATACTTTTTTCACAATTCATTGATGAAGAAATAGTCAAAAAGAACAGCATTTATTCAAAATAGAAATATTTTCTAACAATATAATTAATCTTTACTATCACTTTTTATCAATTTAACACATCCTTGCTGAAAAAAAGTATTAATTTCTTCAAAAAAAGAAAGAAAGAAAGAAAAAAATACTGACCAGTAGTGTATATTGTTACAAAAGATTTAATTTAAATAAATGCTGATATTTTTAAACTTTTTATTCATCAAAGAATCCCAAAAAAATATATCACATTCTTAAAAAAATAACGTTTGTAATAAATCACCATATTAGAATGTTTTCTGAAGGGTCATATGACACTGAAGACTGGATTTAATGATGCTGAAAATTCAGCTTTGCATCACAGACAGAAATTATATTTTAAAGTATATTATAATACAAAACCATTATTTTAAATTGTAATAATATTTCACAATATTACTGTTTTTTTTCTGTATTTTTGATCAAATAAATGCAGGCTTGATGAGTAGAAGAGACTTCTTTTGAAAGCATTAAAAATAGCAATGTTTCCAAACTTTTAAATGGTAGTGTATATTATTAATTTGATTCAAGTAAGGGTATATAATTATGATTAAGAATACATCTCATACATACAAACTCATACATTTTTAAAATGGATATTTTTTGGAGCAACTTCTAAAGTCTCTTTAAAAAAGCATACATAATATAATATAATATAATATAATATAATATAATATAATATAATATAATATAATATAATATAATATAATATAATATAATATAATATAATATAATATAAAAAAAGCTAAAGGAAAGCAGGGACAGTGAAAGACGTTGGGGGTATGTGGGACAGTATATCTGGATTTGTCATTGTGATTAAAATTAATCACACAGGTAAAGAACTTGCAACATTCAAAAAGTCCCCAAACACATATCTGTCCTGTCCTTTTAGTGCTTTAAAGATAGACCATGACAATAACAAGCAGCCACAAGTCAGCAGTTTTAAATTCAGCTTTACGTCCATCTGTGTTTCATCTCCAAGGACAGAGCTGCAGAGAACACAAGCCATCTCCAGCCAGCAGTGACCCTGGACATTTCATACATGCTCACAGTTGTCTAACCAAGTATGGAAAATACATTGAAACTCTCTACTGAAAATACTAAAAGATGAAGTTAGTTTATTAAAAGCCAATGTCCTGTGACTGAGGTTTGTATCATGATTTACTATGAAAACATCAGCAGTGCTCAGATGCAACGTGGTTCCAATATTTGAAGATCAACTTTTGAAATTTACAAAATGATTAATAGATACATTTTTTAATGAAGTGTACAATTTAAAGAGTAAAAGAGGAGAACGCGTCTTTGTCATCTTACCTTCCTGCGTGACACAAACCATCCAACAGCTGACAAAAGATCCACTAATTTACTCCTTTAGAGAGACATTTAGTAGGAAATACTATATTATGCAGCACATATTCAAGCTAATTGTCAGCAATATAACACGAATGTCAGCAATATCACAATATCACATGAAAACGAGTGCAGTTCCAATATTATATTACATGTTCAATTAAACAGCACCATTGCAAGTGTGATATTGCTTTTATAAGCCAATATTGAGTAACTTACATTTTAAACACAATTATGGCCAGCTTCTTGGTCTGTTTTTGATCCGTCAACAAAAATATTTCCAAACAAAGTCAAAGCAGAAAAAAACACACTTAGAGATGTTTGGTTTCAAAATGAATCCGTGTGTTTGAACAAATCAGTTGAGTGAATCATCAATGAATGATTCACTCAGAAACAGATGTCGCCATTTAACTGACGTAACCATGTACAAGCAAGCGGAGTGATTCAGAAAGTAAAAAATCTAATTTGAGAACCAGGGCTAAATATGTTGTGTAAGCTTTAAAAAAAACATATGTATGTGTCAAAAAAAAAAAAAATCAGTTTGCGCTTTTGTAACCTCTCATTTTTTTGCTTGGATTGGGCCATGCACTGACTTTATTGGTGGCATTATGAATGTGCTATTGCCAAAAATTCTGGGATGGATGGATGGATGGATGGATGGATGGATGGATGGATGGATGGATGGATGGATGGATGGATGGATGGATGGATGGATGGATGGATGGATGGATGGATGGATGGATAGATAGATAGATAGATAGATAGACAGACAGACAGACAGACAGACAGACAGACAGACAGACAGACAGACAGATAGATAGATAGATAGATAGATAGATAGATAGATAGATAGATAGATAGATAGATAGATAGATAGATAGATAGATAGATAGATAGATAGATAGATAGATAGATAGATAGATAGATGACTACATGATGATTAATGACTACAACACATTGATGATGATGCTGACATTGATGAAAATACAGTCTTGACTGTTGCACCAGCATCTGTTGGGAGTTAGACATGCAGAACCGCAGTGCATCTACCCTGTCACGGTACTGTCAGTCAGCCCCCCTTTGAACACCCTGAACGAATCCACTGTCCCACCCTGAAAACCCAACGCAGACTCGAGATAACGCATCACACTTGTGCTTCACACCCCCGGCTGAATTATTGGTCTGTATGTTTCCGCTCTCTTGGAAGTAAGAACAAGGTCCATTATTCACCAGATTTCATGTTTGACAGCATGCCCTTGTAAATCAGCTATAGCACAGCTTTGGCTTTGGTTGATGCATCATGCTGGAATCATTTTTAGTAAGAACAGAACCTGGCATTACTGTACAGTGCATGTAAGACAAGTCATTATTTTTTGATTACTGTGTTTCCTGTGTGAGTGTGCTTTCTATTGCTCATACTCATACTAATGCTTGTTTCTAGGGTTAATTTTTGGAAATCTAGAAGTTGTTCCAGTGTTTTTCGGTCATTCTTTAAAACGTTCAGCTGCAGACAATGTAAATATAGTAACACGTTACCAGCGTTGGGGGTAACGCATTACAAGTAACTTGAGTTACGTAATCAGATTACTTTTTCAAGTAACTAGCCAAGTATTGCATTACTTTTTCAATTTACAACAAAATATCTAAGTTACTTTTTCAAATAAGTAACGCAAGTTACTTTGTTTTCACATTTATTGACTGACAGCTCCCCTGTCCCCATGTTGAGAGAAATAAAGTGCAGAGGTGTTGTGTGCGCTGTACGAAAACATTCATTATTCCTCAAAATCAATAAAAACAGTGAAATGCAATCTCAGAATTTCACGCAAACCTGTAATAAATAACTATATTAAAATACACAAATATACTTTATGTATTTAATCTCACTTTATTAACCAATGTCTTTGCTGCTGACCTTCAATTATCCAATTCAACCATACTAATAAGCAAAAAATACTTGATTAGATTAGATTTAGAAATACGAGTGTTGAACTTCCTATTCCTGTATCCTATTCCTCTTCAATCCAGAACGGCAGCACAGTTGAAAGGTTTGTTTGAGCTGCGCCCTCTAAAGTACAGGTGTAAATATGCATTTCCTTCAGCCTGAGGGTTATTCATTTCACTTTTAGTGTGAAATGGCCTTAACATTTGCCAAAAATAGAACTTTTCTGTTGTTATTAAAAAAAACAAAAAAACAAGCAAGCCCAGCCCAGGTGAGAAAAAGTAACGCAAAAGTAATGTAACACATTCCTTTTCATAAAAAGCAACTAATGCAAGTAGTTACTTTTTTAGTGAGTAACACAATATTGTATAATGCATTACTTTTACTAAGGTTACTTTCCTCAACACTGCACGTTACCATATATATATATATATATATATATATATATATATATATATATATATATATATATATATATATATATATATATATATATTTTTTTTTTTTGTGGCCACAATGTTTTTATTTTTTGCATTTAAAATGTATGGTCTAAATGTATACATTTTGCAAGACTGAAAGGTATGTGCCTATTCAGAAACCCACTGTGAATATTCATTGGAGTAAAAAGTGTGACAACTAGACAGGTCTACCCTTCATGAAATATGAGCAACATTAGAATAATTAGACAAACTTAGCAAGTATTCTGTTTTTTGAGATGTTTTTTTCTGTGACTCTCTCTTTCCCTGACTCTCTCTCTCTCTCATACATTTGTTTTACTCTGTCATGAATGAATGAATATGGCTCAGTTTCCCCCTTGATTAAACAAGGGGCAATTTGCCTTGTGGTTTTGTAGAGTTAACGTTAGCATATTTTGACAGAGCTGAATCTACAGAAGCTTTTATTTGGCCAGTAAATTGGACGCTTCACATAAGCATGCTTTGGCAGTCTGTTGTTTATATACAGACACACTAGCTCATGTAACACTAAATTAAAAAATGTGAAAACCCAACAGTGTCTCTCTTTCTCTGGCAAGTGTGCAGTCCTACAGAGGTATTTCTAAGGAAAAATGTATTTTCTTCCATGTTCTTTGTATTCTATTCAAAACAAATTAAACCCAAAAAGTAAAGCATGCCATTTCAAGTAACCTCCATTATTCTGAGAGATAAGCATCTAAATATCATTACAAATTAGAGTGTTTCTCAGCCAGAATGATTATTTCTATTTCAGTTATTCACATGGATTCTAGATGAAATGGCTTGCCTAATTGGGGGTTTGGAGATAATGGCTCTTTCAGAGTGCTGTCAGCCAAAGGAATAGAAGTTTCTGGAAAGTCCTCTGGCAGTTGGTGCATTGAGTATTCAGTGTGAGGCCCTGGCCTGTCTCAAGTGCTCACAGCTGGATGCTCTAGAAGACTGGTGAACTGAAGCTGTGACAGGAGACTGAATAGGCTTCGCTGTATAGGCCTCCATCCTTATTTACTTGCGGAGCTGGAACCTCTTGTGTTTGAGCTCAAATTGAGATGCATACCTGAGCATGGCTGGATGAAGAAAGACTAAAGCCATTCATCCCGTTCTTGGAAATTGGTTATTTGCTTGATTCTTTGTCATATTCTTTGGCATTGTTAAAAATTAATTAGCTGTGATTGGTTTCCCACAGTTCAGTCTTTCATTAAATTAATACATTTATTTCCATATACATACACACACACACACATTATATATATATATATATATATATATATATATATGCAGTATATATGTGTGCATGTGCGTGTGTGTGTGTGTGTGTTCTTTTTGTAAGAATAATAATGCCACAGATATAATAAACATTTCATACATATTATTTATTTATTTATACTTTAAAAATATTAAATGTATAGTACATTACAAATTTTTTCTTATTCTATTGGAAAGTTTCATTTTGTAACTTCTTTTGTTTGTAATTTTTCTTCTTTATATTTTCCATATAATATATCTACTGATATATCTATATATATATTAGTTCAGTCATGAAACCCTAGAGGACGCATGCAATTACATCATTACCACATGGCACGGCACTGAATGGCCTTTGCTGATCTTGCAGCCAATGAAATTGCTTGCACAACATTCAAATAGTCTGGTTTATTGTTTGCTCTAAGTTGGTCCTGTAGCATGCTATCAGAGTTTCTCTGAAATCCTCCACCTCCCCAGCTCCACCTGCCAAGATCTGTCAAGTGATTTTTGTATGTCTCTTTATGCAGCAGCAGCATATCTTCCATGCTTGTCTGTGTATCTATTAGCACAAACACACACACACACACACACAAACACACACACATATATATATATATATATATATATATATATATATATATATATATATATATATATATATATATATATATATATATATATATATATCAGGGGCGTTTCCTCTGAGGAGGCAAGGGAGGCAGTGCCTCCTTAAAAAAAAACTGGATGAGAAAATAATCAATATTACAAAAATAAAACAACATAAATATTACAAAATTTGACATTAAAAAATGTAAAAGTCACTAATTTTTCTAAAGAAACTCTGTCCAACAGCGACACCCGCAGGTGAAGTTACAGTGGGGAGTCCGTGTCTCTTGTGCCTCCCTTGATCATATAGAAATAAAGCAGAATCCCTAAAGCGTGCGGTGGGTTTGATGGGGGGTAATTGAGAATGAATGGGGTAAAGTCACGTGAGAGGAGAAAGTCCCTCCATCGCACTATGATTGGATATGATTGGTTATGGTCGGACATGATTGGTTTGTGCGATAAATTCCGCTTCTTGTTTTTGTGCGCGTTCTCATCAAATCGGCCTGAATGAAGACAATGATGGTGTTAATGGCAAGATTACTTAAAAAGTAAGTAAACAACTGTCACTTAGATATCACCACTTTATGTCATGTCAAAATCAAACTTGAAATGGCAGAAAACATGATGACTCCGGGGGGTTTTAGTGAGCAATCAGTGTGGTGAAATTAAAGGTACATCTTCGTGTCTGTGACCACTGACCAGTGTGTACAAGACTGATGACTGCTGAAAATAAATTGACTGTTAAAAAGAAAAGCTGAACATTATTTCACAAATAATCTCAGAGTTAAACTATGTCAGGAAAAAAAAAAAAACTTAATTATGACAGATAACACTTAAGCAAAACATGGTCAGGTCAAAATGTCTGAATAATTTTTGGTTCCAAATTTTTATAAATTGTACTGGTAGTCCACTGTATGAAGAATTTTGGGGAATAATATGTCACAGTTTACTTTATTTTGCAATCCTCACTTACATAAATTAACTATAGTGTCCTATAGTGTATATATATGATATATCATATATATATATATGAAAATATAAATTAAAAATTAAAAACAAAGGAAATCACAGTTTAGATAAAACCAGTGTAGATAGTGAGAAAACTTCTTTGTAAGAACATATTTATACATGCTAGTGCATTCTCAGAATAAATTCCAAACACACCTACACATATTCACCAATTTCCAGCAAATGTGTGTGATCCGTGCACGATCTCACACCGCTGTGGGCCACGAGTGTTGAGAAGGTGGCAACCATTATCCCATTATCTATAACAGGGGCCTCAGGGCTAGACGGCCATAAGCTGTGCAGCTGCAGCAATCATTGGCAAAATCACAACTACTGAGAGTGTTTTACCAGATCACAGGTATCAACAGGGTAACAGGTCTCAGATCAGTGTGGTGAAAAGGGAGGGCCAATCTTGTTGTCTTGTCAGAGGTGCCGTGATTATGAGGTGAAGAGGTCAAGCAATTGGACAGGCAGGGCACTCTGGGAAGTATCTTTCATTCCTGCATAGAGAACTTGAGATCTTTTCAACTGAAAAAATGACTCATTGTAAAGATACTATAACTGTTTGTTTGTTTGTTTGTTTGTTTATTCATTTATTTAATACATTTTCATTTTCATAATATTTCTTTTTTAAATGTCTTTTAATGTTCTTTTTATATTTTTGTGAATTTATGTTCACAATATATATATATATATATATATATATATATTTTTTTTTTTTTTTTTTTTAAATGTCAGTTTTGAACATTTTTTTTTTTAAATAGGCTTTTTAAAATTGATCTTTTCATAGATTTAAAGGGATAGTTCACCCCAAAAAGAAAGTTCGGTAACACTTTACAATAACAGTACATGAATAACCATGAACTAATACCTAAATTAATAGTTACTTCAACATGAACTCATGATTAGTTAAGATATGAACTAATGAAGAGTGATCCTTAACTACGGCAGGAGTCATAAGGATTCATGCATGAAAACAGCAGCCTTAACTATGCGTTAATACATGTTTGATAATTAATGCATTAATTAACATTTAGGGGTAAACTAAATAAATCAGCCTAAATAAGAGTAAACAAGAAGTACTCTGAATTTGAATTAAACGCGATTTAATACTGTCATAATTTACACTGTAATATCATAATCTGCCATCTGCAGCTTTGTGACAAATAATTGCAATGGCACATGATTATTTAGCCATTAATTACATAGATCTGTCTAATCAAATGTGGAAAATAAACTAACTACCACTAATAAATTTAATTTGATCTAAACTGTTTTCTGATTTTTACAGTTCATTTATATTTAGTCATATAGCTAAATAGTCATAGTTTTTTCCCGGAACTAAAGTATGTAGGGTTTGTTTCTGGCGGGACACTCATTAGTGGCGCACACTAGGTGTTCTCTTGGCGGGTTTGTTGTGTTGCTGGCATTTTAAACTAATAAATGTTGACTGCTTTGGTAAGCCGAATTAATAATTAAAGACATATTTACATGTATGTTTTATTGGGGTTTTCAGGAGGTTATGTGCAGTTATTAACTGTATTTGTATTTTTGTTGTTTAAATGTATATGCTTTGATTAACATTAGCTTGTGGATGCGCGCTATTTTAGATGTAAATGTGCCTTATGTGTGTCTTTACAGGTATGTTTATGGCTTGCTTTCAAGTCCATATATGTTTAATTATATAAATAAAAATAAAATACAAATACTTTTTATTTTAGTTTTTTTGTACCGGGGTGTAAAGGAATAAGGATGGCACTCTATAGTGTTTATTCATGTATTAGTTAATGATGTGTGATATGTGCATCATGTCATGACTTTACTTGAGGGGGCACAATCATAATTAACTCATTATTAACTAAGCATATACTAACATCAACTAATGGTTTGTTAATGTATACTTATGTCATGACTTTACTTGAGGGGGCACAATCATAATTAATTCACTGTTAACTAAGTTACTTACCAAATTCAGCTCATGATTATCATTAACTTACTATCAAATACACTTGTACTAACACAACTATATAAGTATTCAGCCCAGTTAAGTGATGTTGTGTGACTTTTCAAAAAGTCAGAGAATGGAGGTACAGTATATGATCACGGCCTGCGTCTGGATGGAGAGTGAACTTCTGAATCTGATCCCAGCAAACACTCCCTGACCTTAGTTCATGTTTCCTGTTTGGTTATTTTTTTGGGAAACGATTCCTGAGGAACTGATGTAAGTCACAGTAGTTTAGTTTGATAGGAAAGAATATCACAAAACAGATTAAGACCTTTTAAGATAAATAGTGTATTTAGTATTTTATATGTTTGATAGGGAGGGTCAGTGAAAATAATTACAAACTAATCCTGTGCCTTTCAGTAATGTTTATAAAGAAGCTGCTGATGTCCGTAGTTTAAATTCAACTAATCATGAGTTCATGTTGAAGTAACTATTAACTCCGGTATTAGTTCATGGTTATTCATGTACTGTTATTGTAAAGTGTTACCGAAAGTTCTATCATCATTTACTCACCCTCATGTTATTCCCAAACTGTATGAATCATCAAACAAACAAAACAATTATAATGTAGGCCTATACACCTTAAATGAAATCTAAGTCACTTTGGATAAAAGAGTCAGCCAAATGCATACATGTAAATGTGTTTATTCAGTGGAACACAAAAGATATTTTAAAAAATTGTCCATTGGGGTCCCAAAACACTGGGGTCACAAAATCAGAGACCCTCCCCTCAAAATTCATTCACAAGCTGTCACAATTTGGTCGCATGTAAATACCAGGAGTAAACAGCAATGTGTTTCAGCTCACAACTTGTGATATGATTACCAGGTGTAAACCAGGTCAAAAGGTTAAAAGAATCATGCCTAACAAAATTGATTTCTTTGCACACATGTGGCGTCATGACAGATCTGCTTGGATGAAAACTTACAGCTCAAACTTGAAATATGCTTTGTGCAACTTGATAGATTGCTAAATAAATACGTAGAATCATGTCGGATGTACATGCCAGAGCGATGCGATTGCTTTAGCAACGTTCTCCTAGTCAGTGTAACCGAGTGACACTTTGCTTTGTGTACACAGAACTTAAAAAATCTGATTTCTTTCCTTAAACCGAACAACATTAACGCTCTTTCCTGAGCAAAAAGAAATTTGCTGTTTGCTTTGACAAAGTTGTACGAAGTTTTGACAAATGCTTTCCTTTTGATATTTGGCTTGAGCTCATGGATTCCGACTACAAAGTCACCCCTCTCTTTGAACCGCGCAAATAATGGACTTTTGAAACGGGTTCATTACACCATGCTAATTTCTATTATGAGCGATTAAACGCAGCTCCCTCCTCCTCCCTATCATAGCCGTCGCCAGGAGCAGAGCTCTCTGTAGGGGTTCCGGTTCATTTGGGTTCCACTCCCACCCCTCCCTCCGGTGCAACTATTCAGCCGACCTGGCCCAATCTATTCAGCGCAGCTCTATTCAGGTCTGGGAAAAGAAAGAGAGCCAGTAAGAAAGAGAGAGAGAGAGGAGAAAAATGAAGAGAAAGAAAGGTTTCACAGCTGCAGCTGCTAAACGCAGGGTTTGGGATTGCGGAGCATGCGTGGGTTTTTAGACCTCTAAAGGGCTTTGGCCCCAGCTTCTCATCTCCCTCTTCATTCTTTCTCTCACCTTCCCTCCTTTATTGTGCCTAATAAAGGACGAGAAGAATGAGGAGGAGGAAGAGGAAGAAAACAAGAAACATGGTGTTCTAGGTCATTTGAATAGGGGTTTTCTTAGTTCAACTTTATCTTAAAGGAATAGTTCACAAAAAGAAAATCTGGTCATTACTTATTTATTCATGTTGTTTCAAACCTGTATGATTTCCTTTCTTCATAGAACACAAAAGAAGAAATTTTGAAAAATGTGCCAGTCACTTTTTTCCACACAGTTACAATGAATGGGGCCTGGTGTATTCAAGCTTTAAAAATGAGAGTGTAATAAAATAAAAGTAATATACTAGTAGTCCATAAGACTTATGTGACATGTTCCAAGTATTCTGAAATCAATCGATAGCTTTGGGATGAAGAGAGATTTTTCTTTCAAAATGGTCCACTCCAGATCACCAAACTCAAGTACCAAAACAGTGGCTGCGCCTGAAATCGCACACTCTCTTGAGTATAGGTACTTATTTTGAATAAGTTATTACTTCATGACCACTAAAAAAGTAACATATAGTATGAGTGAGTACTACATCCGCCATGCTGTCTTTATCATGTGACCTGTGTCAGTTGCGTCGCTTCACTGCCATTCACAAATCCTCTCCCGTGGCCTCATGGGATAGTAAAGTGTCTATGCACACTTTAGAATCTTGATGGAAGTAGTAGGTCATCTGGGTACTGCCTACTCTTTTATGAGTACTTTGAACATACTTCTTTTGTCACATACTCTTTTTCGCCTACTATATAGTAGGGAAGTATGCGATTTCTGATGCATCCAGTTTGATTAGTGAATGAATCATTAGTTACTATGTTATAAGTTACTATTGTAATAACTATAAATTATGCATAATTACAGGCAACTTACCCTAAACCAAATCAAAACCTAATCCTAAACCTATAGTAAGTACATAGTTATTTAGTATTACTCAGTACTTAAAGCTGCAGTCCGCAACTTTTTTTGGTTAAAAATGATCCAAAATCTATTTTTGAGCAAGTACCTAACCAGCCAGTGTTCAAAACGATCTCATTATCTTAGCTCGATTCACAACGGTAAGCTTGTAATGTTTTATAATAAGAGTGACATGGCGGTTTTTCCACGGGAAATTTGAGCATGCAGCAGTTCCTCTCTGCATCATTACGTCACGTCCGTAAACAGAAAGGAAGGAGTCCAGGCTAGTCAGTTTTATCACGTGAGGATGCTGCTGGTCATTTATAGCCTTTTCTCACAGCAGCTGAAATAATTAAACATCATTTTGATGGCGGAATGTAATCCAGAAAGGTCCAAATGACAATCATCATTGACAACTGGAGATTTACCCGTAGTCAAAAATCAAAAGACTTCGGACTGCTGAGTGGCTACAGAAATTGAAATCTACAGGTAACGCTAATATACACTAAATACACATAGTCATGCAATGCTGATGTTGTTAACATTAACAATTTGAGAGCAAAGTATAACAGTAATAATAATTTGCACGGTTTGTCATGATCCGAGCTGAGCGATCGTTAGGTTTAATCACTATTGGCATCGTGATTTATTGTAGGCCTAATACTTTTTTCCTCAGTTGGTCAGAACAAAAGTGTCAGACATGTTACTTACTTGTTCAGATGATTTTGAAAATACTTATATTGGTCATACTTTCAAGACGTAGAACTGATAGCTTGATAACTGTTCCGCATATGACTGCAATTGCAGGTTTCAAACAAGAGATGGCGACAAAGAGGAAAAATCACAGACTGCAGCTTTAAATGTATAATTACAGTGTAACAAAGACACCTTAAAATACAGTGTAACCCACTTTATTTTACAGTACGTGCACTTTCAATGTACTTACAGTGTTCTTACCCATAAAAATACTGAGTATTGTAAGGTAACTACATGGGTTAAATTAAGGTTTAAGGGTAGGTTCATGGTTAGTACCTAGTTAGTGTATATACATATATATATATATATATATATATATATATATATATATATATATATATATATATATATATATATGTATATGTTCATGCGAAACAGGAGTGTAAAATAAAGTGCTACCCTTATTTCTATCATAACAACTCTCTAAATATTTCTAGCATGGTAATGGATATGACAATGTTAATAATGTATTTGGTCTTGGGGGAATAGATCTGCTATACTGCTGCTGCTGATTATTTCTGTTGTTGACTATTGCTGCTGCTGCTGCTGCAGAGCAAGTATGAGACATGCTACTGCCAATACAAACACTGATGCGCTGCTGTAGCATGTAAGACATGCTGCTGCTGCACAAATAGCTTATATAAAACTACCCGTAGCAGATCTATACAGGTGGAGCTGGGGAAGGTGAGGGGTTCAGAGGAAATCTGAAGTGCACTGCAAACTGCTATAGTAAACGCTTACCAGCAATTTAATGTTGAGCAGCAAGCTCATTGGCTGCAGATGTGACAGGAATCAGCTTGTGCCACATAGTAAACGATGTAAATGTCATCAGGTTGCATTAAGGACTCATCATTCTTCGCCATCTAGAGTTTAATGACAGAACTTGGTATATGAGATTACATCTAAAAATACGATTTCTGTTGGACTGATGTCTGTTAATCACAGATTGTGAGAGAAGTTAAACAAGTAGGCCTTTAAAGCTGCAGTCCGTAACTTTTTTTGGTTAAAATTACCCAAAATCAATTTTTGAGCAAGTACATAACCAGCCAGTGTTCAAAACTATCTCCTTACCTTAGCCCGATTCACAACGGTGGTACTGGTGGGTTTCAGCAGGAAATTCGAGCATGCCGCCATTCATTTTTACGTCATTACGTCATGTCTTTTTACATAAAAAAGGAGTCCCAGCCAGTAGGCTATTTCGCATGTGAGGATGCTGCAGGTGACGGATCATTTATAGCCTTTTCTCACAGCAGCTGCAATAATTAAACATCATTTTGATTGCAGATTATGGTATGACAAATTAACGTTAGCGATTAGACTATACAGAAATTGAAATCTACAGGTAACGCTAATACACACTAAATACACATAGTCACGCAATGCTGATTTTATTAACATTAACAATTTCAGAACAAAGTATAACAATAATAATAATTTGCATGGTTTGATGTGATATGAGCTAAGCGATCATTAGATTTAATCACCATTGGCAGCGCGATTTATTGTAATGGTTTTTTTTTTTTTTTCTTATTTGGTCAGAACAAAAGTGGCAGATTTTTTTGTTCAGATGACATTTTTAGGTGAAAATTCTTATTTTGGTCATACTTCCAACACAATCTGTGATTCTGAAGTACAGTATCCACCAGTGCGGTGACTGACAGCCACACATTCTCCTCAAAACATAAGATTCACATGCACTGAGGAGCCTTGCCAACGCACAACCCACGTAGAGATAATTCCACAGATAACTGCAATTGCAGGTTTCAAACAGAGATGGCGACAAAGAGGCAAAACTTACAGACTGGAGCTTTAAGTGAGGTCTGAATTTGCCTTCATTTCAATCCCCAGCAGGCCACTTTATCAGTTTTATCTCTTGAGAGACTCTCTTAGTCTACGTAAATCAGTGTGCCCCTGTTCACCATAACCCCCCTGCAAAGACATAATGACCACTTCCCCACAGCTCATCAGCCACTTAAGATAATGTAATGACGTTGATAAATTACCCATAAATCTCTGCCCCGAGCATGTGTCATGCGCTCATTTGTAGTGGATGGGAATGAGGATCATGTAACTTTAAATAAATTGAATTTCCCCGGCTGGGCTTCCATGTTCAACAGACGTAATTTAATATACGTACTGGCATTTCTGTAGATTTACCAGCTTGATAAGATTATGTACTCGCAGTGTAAGGTTTTGAAGTTACACTGAAAAGTTTTATCATCCACCCATATGTCATGTTAGACCATTTTTCTTCCAATATGCTGCATGAATTTACATTTGATCCCAGTTTCCCTGACTCTGCATTTACATATAGTTCACCTTGGTATTATAACAATTGATTAAAATATTGTATTTATTTAATTAAATGAAAAGATCATTTAAAATGTTTAACCTATCTTTAAATATTTAACATATTTAAATTAAAATTAAATTAAAAGACAATTTTATTAGATTATGTACACAAATAAGATTATAGTTTAAAATACTAAAAATAACTGGATTTCACCTTGTCTCGTTTTACAAGGGAACCTTAAAAAAAGCACTGTAACAAAAGAATCCTACTAAACAAAAGATGCATCACCTCTTAAGCTAGGCCATACAGAAGTCACCTTTCACATGCTGCATTCCTGCCCTGCACCACACAAAAACCCGTTCCAGACCATCGCTTCTTTTATCACATATTCTGTACTTGGCCCTATTAAAACACTCCTGCTCAAATAAACAAGAGCTTCACGGCGTTTGTGCAGGGTTTGTGTTCTCCACCCTGCCAGCATATGGGAGGCAGCGTCTATAGGCTACATCTCACCTGAATTTGTGTGCTGATTGAGGACGTATAAACACCAGGGACACGTTGCCCAGGTAAACACTTCAAAAGAAGCAAGCTGTTAACACAAGGCTGTTGCAACAAGGTATGCCTTCTCCAGGGATGACATCAAGTGATGGGCACTCAAGAACAGGTCAAGGAGGAGACGTCTTTCAACATGCACGGTTTTGGCCGGTAAGCGTCGAGCTCTGGGAAATGAAAGGAACTTGGCAGAAGTGGGTGAGATCCACTCACTTTATTAAACAAACAACAGTGAGAAATGTAAATGTTAGTGTACACACACAATAAAAAAAAATCTACCTTCTTGTTTGGACACCTGCAGAGAGGCTGTGCAAAGGTCTGCTTGACTCATGTCACTCACCCTGAGATAAAGTGTTTCTGAAGGGACATTCATACTGACAACATTTAAATCACTGGAGGTTGCAGGGTCTCTCAGATTAGTTGATTAGTAGTAGCTAGACTAGCTAGAGGACTATTTGGACTCCCATTGGTTGTTGGGAGAATGATGTGAAAGGTCATTTTTCTTTATTTAACCTTATTAAGTACCTTATTATTGGCATAATCTTGTGAGGACAAATAATAGAAGGTTTTTTTAATATTAGATCATTTGATCTTTTTATGACATGGCAGATAAATTGACCCTTTGCCGGGAGTTTGATTGACAGGTAATCTAACCAATCATATTGCCGAATCCGCCATTTTGTCTGACAAAGCAGTCAGGGGAGTTAGTAGATTTGGTGGACTTGAAAAATGATGTGCACTGACATCTTTCTGTGGTTGAAATGTGGTTCATTCATGTTTATTTGATGATATACATTAAAGGGGACCTTTTATGCCCCATTTTACAAGATGTAAAATAAGTCTCTGTTGACCACAGAGTATGTATGTGAAGTTTTAGCTCAAAATACCCCACAGATTTTTTTTAGCATGTTAAAATTGCCACTTTTTGGGGTTGAGCAAAAACACGCCGTTTCAGTGTGTGCCCTTTAAATGCAAAGGAGCTGACCTAAGAAGGCGAAGCTTCAAGAGCTGATTCTCTGGTGTCAGCAGTCAGTCAGGATGGACTACAATGTCAGAAACTGTGAATATATGCTGCTTGGAGATAAAACACACTCAAAAAAATGAACTTTCACTGTTGTTAGTTTCACTCAAACCACCCTTGTTCACATTACTTAAAAAACTCATGTAACTACATGAACGTAATTTAACTGCGTTGTTTCTACTAAAATTGAGTATTGTCAGCTTTACTTAGTAAGTGTTTGTTCAGTCAACTTAACATTGCTGTGTGAAACACACACATTATTATTGACATAACTAACTGTGCAGTGGATCCGTAGTTCCCAGCATGTTTTGCAAGGGACTGCATTAGGAGAGTAAATTTAGGGATTAAAGTGTTATTTTATGTGTTTTTCAGTAAAGGGAAAGATGTTGTTAGTTTATGTTAGTGTTTAATGTTCAGTTATGTTGTACATTTAGAGTGTCGTTTAGGCTGTGAGCGCTCATATATGCATGTTTATAGGATGAAATTCCTGCCTTCAATTCAATTGAGTTTGATCAATGAGTTATTTTTTGAGTGCATTTTGGGGTGAGCGGCTGCATTCTGATATGTTGTATCCTTTTTATTTAAATGATTATTCAAAAAAAAAAAAAGTGTTCACCTCACGTAATCAACATAACATTATTAAGTAAACTGCACATATAAATATTATGTAACAGTGATATTCAAATGATGAAATTTTGTCAGCTTTACTTGAATTTCTTTTGTTCATTCAACTAAATAGTTTGTTGTACAAATTACTCAATATTGTTGCGTAGAACCACTTGATACTTATTTTTTAAGTAAATCCAACAATTCGTTTTTTTGAGTGCAGGTATAGTTTAGTTCAATTACAGTTATAACTTATCTTGTCTTCTTCCACTATATTAGTACAAGCCTGTTGTACCGGACCCCGTCCAAATGATGGCCAAAACTTTACAGATGAGTTTTATAATGTTTATTATACTTCACAAAATATGAAGCGTCTGTTTTCACTCTAGAAAATCACTGTAAGAGCTTAATAAAACTGCAAGTGTGCATTAAAATATTATCCATAAACCTTCTCTCTCTCCCTTGCATTATCATCAACATACACAGTGAAGTACACAGAAACACTTGTTACAGTAAACAAATATATAAAGACCTTATGCCATTTCGGGTGGTGCTTAATAAACTGGTAAACTTTATATCCATAAAAAACCCCAATGAACTGTAATAAAGTGCTCTCACCTTCATTACTGCCGTATCCAGTATCACTCTGGAGGCTGTAAACTGGATCACAAACAGTTTGTACTGATATATCCTTGAGTAACACCTTTTTTAGCACAACCTCTGCTTTGTATTGTCCCTATGTATTGACATTTGTTCACAAAACCGTCCGGTGTAAAATGATTCATGTGGAAATAAACTAATTTCAGTAGAGTTGAGGGAGCATTTTCTTCAAAAACAAAATTAATCCACCTCGTCTTCAGCGGCTCAGATTTAGGGAGTAAATGGATTAATCCATCCAGCTACAGAACACCTAAAACGCTTGGGAGATATTCTCGTCAGTGCAGCAATGGTGGACTGTGTACAACTCGCTGTGAACTCGCTCAGGGCAGTTCTACATTAAAAAGGCAGTGTCTGTCAACATTCGGGGGCAGGGCCTGTGGCTAATGTGACCTCACACTGCCAGGAACCTGCAAACGGCTTGTTCTGAGACACTGCTTATGATTTGTGGGGATTTTAAAAAAAAAAGTGGTTCGGATTTTTATCATTATAGGGTGGTTGTGTACACACACTGCCAACACACATTTATAGCCAAACACTATGCAAAAGTGAGTTTTGCATAATAGGTCCCCTTTAAGAGATGACCAGTTCATGAGCCGCTTGATCTGAGGCACTACAGCAATCCGTCACAACACATTAAAGAGCCACAAAACGGTATTTATTGTTTAAATTTCTTTAAAAACTTACATATTTTTAAATTTGAGACTTTGTTTCATATCATGTATTCACTGCGTGAGAACGTGTGGCTTCTCAGACATAGCAACAGTAACTAAAGGGGACGGGTCTTTGCGAACGATCAAATTGTACAATATGAATAATTTAGCATTTGGTGTGTCTGTGTGTGTATATATATATATATATATTAATATTAATATATTAATTTTATATATTTTGGTCACATCATTAAATGTAAACTTTTTTTGAAAATATTATAAAATTTTAAATGAAACCAACATCATCAGACTTTTTTATTTACAACAAAATAAGCTAATTCCCTGCACAAAATATAATAGCATTGTAATATAGCAATATAATATGTAATGATAAATTAAAAACATGAAAAAGCAAAACACACCTGATGCACATTCTTTGTTCTTCATTTTCTAGAAGTAGATTTCAAAAACCTTGCTGTAATTTTGTGTAGTTAGAGGATGTTTTGTTTTATACATTTTTGCAATATTACTTGAAACTGTCTTTACTAACTGATAAAAGACTATTTATTAGGTGCACTGAAAGGAATAATATTAATATATTAATATTAATATACTAATATTAATATACATCATCTGTGCATGAGGTAGGGCCTAATGATCGCGTAAACGATTGGCCCTCTGGCTTGTCAATCACTGCCATGACGTTCCTTGTGAGAGACGAGCGCAGCTGCGCGCTCCAGTAACTTTCCACACTCCACAGGCGCCGCATGCAATGTTTTTGTCAGGAGACAGGAGTAACAACTGCAGATTATGAGTTACCTGCGGTGAGTCCGACATAATGAATCCACTAACACGACACAGCGAATGCCGGTGGTAAACACTCATGTTCCAATACTCGTTCATGAGTTTTGGGAAGCGTTCCCTTGAAATTAGTTGTGAAGGAGGGGGGTTGTTCTTACGCATGCGCTCATTTCAAAAACTCACTAACAGTCTTTGGTTTCTCAGTCGACGAAAAGATCCTCTTTAGCACCTTTAATGAAGAGAACATAGACCGCCACCTTGCTCCGACAAAAGTGACTTGAACGCACCTGATGTCGTAAACACAACTTCCCACCTGTTAAATACAAACTTCCCAGTAGGACTTGAATGCACCAAAACATCCAACAGAAACGTTTCAGGCAAAAACATTCCATGAACAACATAAATACTGTTTCTGGGTTAATGTTTGTGCTAATGAACATTATTGACCCAGTTTCTGCATCACATTGCTCATTCACATAAGGTTAAGCCCTGTTGTCGCCCATGTCCCTGAAAAACCAAGTGTCTTTAAAAATGCATGACTTATGGTCACTTTGACGAAGTAAAAAAAATTTTTTAGCCAGCACTGCTGGAAAATCCCAGCCACTGAAGGTGTGATGCAACTATAATTGTCTAAAAATGTACTTCTCGGGATGTATTAATGTAAATGTACTAGGGATTCTCACTTTTTAGCCAGGACAGAGATATGATGAGACGTGCAAGTGTCTCTGCTTCCTATTAACCCAGGCATTTCCACAACCGTTAAACATCCAGAGATAGCACAAAACGTGCTGGCTTCATTTCACGCTTCTCTGTTTTATTGTTGACGAATAGCTTGAGCAGATGGGTTCGTTATCTTTGAAGATTCCTGCACGGCCAGCGTGATAAATTGGCAGTGGACTGCAACACACATAGACACACTGACAAAAACACACAAATCCAAACTCATGCAGATGGAACGGCATCCTTTCAAACCTTGAAGTTTCTACCGTTGGAAAACTGGTTCAGACCCACTTCACGTCACTCTCTCTTAAGTTCTCTCTCTTTCGGAGAAGCACCAAATCAAATGTCTTTATGTGTTGCACCATCTGTTCAAAACCACAAGGTCTTTTATCTTTTTCCAGCTGTGGATGTGCACTGTGAACAAGAAAGAGAAGTAAGGATCTCTCATCTGATACGCACATTAGTTTACTGGCACTACTATAGCTGATCCAAAAAGATCCCAGAGAAAGCGTTTGCTGGAATTCTCAGGTGCAATTCTGAATGAAATGTTATGTATTAAAGGGTCGGTAGTTTGGACTAATAATTTGACTCAAATTATTGCAGAGAATTCATAGTTATGTCCCATAAAATCAGTAGAAACAAACAACAATATCTCTATACTAACTATAATGTGACCTTAAAGTTTCACATGCTGTCTGTTTTTCTCCTTTTTAGATTTGAAATATAGCAGTATTGATGTTTTTCCAAGTGCACTTATGCTAATGATACCCTTCAAAACACTAACCTGTGTCTCTTTATGGCTCTTTATGGTCTCTTGACACTTGTGTCACAAGTTATTTGTAAAGCAAAAGATTTACAGTCGACACACTGACAGATAAATCATGTAAAACCATGTCAAGAGCTCTCTCAGAATAGAAAGCCAAAATACCTGAGTCAAATACCATTTGGGTTAAAGAGGACAAAATGTAGAATCACTTATTTGAATAGATATATTTATCAGCAATTTGTATTAAAGTAAGGATATTCTCATATTACATCTTTTTGTCACCATAGCTGAGGTAACTTTTGGCTGAGGTAACATCATTTATGCCTATTTGACAAGGAATTCAACATGAAATAGAAGTTTTATGTGACAAAGTAGGTTTTATTTAATTATAAAAAATATATATATTATAAATGTTAACTATTGTATTTGAATAATAAATAAATAAAAAAAAAAGTTTCACTATCCTGCTTTATATTATACATTTATATTATAATATAATATAATATAATATAATATAATATAATATAATATAATATAATATAAAACAACTGAACATTGTCCCTTTAAGAAGAGATGAGAATGAAAGAAGGAGGTGCCGTTTCGCACTCAGGGTGGGAAAGATGGGCGGAGCCAACGCAAGGTGACTGACAGCTGGGCTCTGGCACGTCCAAATTCGTGGCGCCTTAGCGCTCCAAAGCAGCCAATGAGATGCGGAGCTCGGCCGTCAATCATCCTCCAAGCACCAATCGGAAAGCAAAATGAGGGAATCTTTATCATTTCTTATGTATCCAACGTGGGACGAAAGAACGTCTAAAAAGAAAGTAAAGTCCGGGAGGGGGAAAACAAGCGGTGGAAGCGGTCAGAAGTGCGAACTGAAATTGTGAATTATCGGAGTTTTCAGACCGTACAACGAGATCAAGATAAAAGCTTCCCAGTTCCTTTACCCGCGAGCAGGACTGCTGGAGAGAGAGAGAGAGAGAAAAAAAAGTGAACGAACGCGAGCCGCAAAGTTCACAACAGTCGGACGGCTTTACTGGAACTGCTACGCTTAAAAAGTGGTTTATTATAATTCACTACAGTGAACCAAAACCCTGCATTCGCAGTTCGGAAACTTTATATCAAATCCGCGAAGAAGCGAGAGCCTCAAACTTTTTAAAGAGTGCGGTTTTCCCTGAGGAAAAGTTTTTTTTTTAAAGCGCTGATGATCCCAGATTTTCCGTCAACACGCTCGTATGGAATTAATGGATACCATCTACTATGTTTTTACTTTTCATAATAATGAATCACTTGGGATCAAACCATTATAAGAACTTTAGAAACGCCATTGACGATTTAAACTCCTAAAACTACATTGGATCTCTCTTGCCAAAACAAAGCGTCTGTCTATCTCCGATCCAGACCCACTTTTCACCCTTTTAAGGACAACTGTATTTAGTTTTGGCTTCTGGACAAGTTTCTACTATTGCCTCGTCGTGATTCACCTTTGATTTACTTGCGTGGTGCAGCAGGGGAGATAAAATTTTACTGGAGACCGTTTTCAAGTCCAGGACTGATGCATTGCCCCAAAACAACGCAGTATAATTTGATATTACCATTGGGTAAACAAACAACTTAATGAAGGCGAATTACTCGAACTGTGAGAAACTCAATAAGCTCGAGCTGTCCGTTTGTGGATGAGAGAGAGATCAGTCGTTAAGCGCTGAGACAACTGGATACAAAATGGCGGCGTGGCTGGGACAGATGGGATCACTTTCATATCATGTGTTTTATTGGCTTTTGACGCTGGAACTGTTAATCAATTATGGCGCACCGTGTCCTCAAAACTGTACGTGTACGCTTGATACGACCGACTGCAGTCGTTTGGACATGACTGATGTCCCTCAAGACTTGCCTAAGAGCACTGTGCATCTGTAAGTACACAAACTATCCGGTCCATAACTAACGTTAGTTCAAATCACATTCTCTTCAAATTAACATGCTTTAAGTTCTTAAACACCCTTAACTGAAATTGTCCAGAGAAGAAACTGACTCAAAAGTCAGAGCATAACAAATGACATGTGAAATGTCTTATATATAATGTTACATACGTATTTAAATTACTTTTAAGTACTAACAGAGGTTTTTTCTTTTCATTAAAATCATAAGAAGGTATTAGTAGTCTCCGACTTGGTTGTGGCCTGCCAGGTTATGACTTGCTAGTTACTGTCATAAGTTTGGAAACTCTGACAGATAGTTTTGGGAGGCCTGCTGATATCATGAGTCTAAGTCATGAAGCAACTAATATATTCAGTTGTCTGGGATGTAATTATGGCCCTTGAAGTCATATTTACATATTGTTGGACAAGTGTACTAAGAAACAAATGATAAAGCTTATTATAATTCAATATCTCTCAATGGTTGCGCTCAGAAAGTTTGTTTCTCTGTTTCTTCTTTTTCAGTTATATCTCTATATCTCTGAAAGATGTTACCTTCAGTTATACTTTGCAGTTTAGTCATGTGGCAATAATAATGCAATTTAGTGATTTATCACATTTTATTTGATCTGATTTATAGATTATAACTTAAAATTTAGTTGTTTTCCTCAAAAGTGCCCCTATATTAACTAGATGGTAGATCAGCGGCAGTAGCTATTTTATGGTTATCTGACATAGTTTGAACTCCCAGATAAATTTTAAAGATTTTTTTTTTTTTAAATTTCAGAAAACTTCATTTTAATAATCACATTTCTTCAACATTTTTCGACAAACTTGACATCACTTTTAAAGATGTCTTTTTGGGTGTTCGGTTTTAGTCTAATGTATCTCTACAGCCTAGACAGTCACAAAGATTTTATCTGTTTGTATGTTCAAGATCGCAATCATATCATTTTCAAAGGGAAAGATTTTACTGCCCAGTATTATCTTTAACACCTTTACTGCCTGTTTTTCAACCCTGCAAAGATAGTTCGTCTGTCAATTTGACAAAGGCAGCTCTCTTACTGTTTCTGTCAGGTTTAAAAGATGGTTATCGCACACAAGTTTCAACACGGAAGCATCAACTGAAGTCACAAGCTATCTGTTTTGCATTGTATATGATCCGATTTGTCAAATTTTAGTCAGGCCTGGTGCTTTAGATACTTTGTTGGGCCTTATTTGAAATTTATGAAGACAAATACAACCACAGGTAACTTAATGAAGATGAAAAGGCTACCAAGCGTGGTTGGCATAATCGTTCTTTGTCTGATAGGACTGTGAAACATTCATTACACATGATATCAGGCTTTAGATGGGAATGATTGGGCAGGTAGCTCTGTTGATGTTCTGCCTCAAGGACTGTCTAACCTACTGCTGAGTAATTTGACTCGGTCTGCCTGAGTGCTTTAGTCCGTGGCCCTCGAATATACCATTAAAATGCATAAAGCGATTTTGGTGGGAAGCTAATGTGACATATTTCTGAGGAAAATTGGAAGTTCAATGAGTAAATTGGTGGAGTGGTCTCTATTTGACAGGTGGTTGGAGGGAATGGGTTGAAAAATAAGAGGGTTTGGTGATGTTTTTCACAAGTGAATTCTCATCATAAGACCAGTAAGGTCTTAGGAAAGTAAAGTCTCAAATTCAGTTTTGATTTCATGAAAATATTTATTTGTACAGGTGATAACCTTTTGTTTAAATAATCAAAACTTATTAACAATAACCGCATTAAGCCAAACAACTGGCTTGTGTGGTTAACCAGTGGCTGCTTTTCTTTCAAAAGCTTGAGCAACTGTGGTCTGTCATAAATGCTGATTGTTTACAACTACAACTATCCCTATTCACATGTCACTATTCATGTTCAGAGCTTTTGTACGCCTCTCTGGCAATTCACAAGTAGTCAAGGCGCTTGTGATATCCAAACCTGTTGCTTGCATAACCATGTGGCACAAACTCCCAAGTAGCGTCAAACAGCGTTTCCATGAACAAAAAAAAGCACGTTCCAGCATCTTAATCCGCTTTCATGTTGACAGATCCAACAGAAGCTGGATTTTAAAGTTATAGGCAAGAGATATTTTTTGGGTTGTCCATCTGCAATATATCAATCAAGAGTAGAAATGGCTTTGGTTGGAAAAACCCTGTGGACATGGCCTGAGTATAAAATCAAGCTTTAATACCTTCCAGTTGTCCAAATAGTTTCTCCATACTGCCCATTTTTTCTTTCTTTTATTTAATGGTTCCCCCGTGGCTCGCAGAGACCTTGATGGCGAGTAGGAAGCAGCGAGGTGTTGGCATCACCAACTCGCACACGAGCCTTTGTGGATTTAAGTTAACTTTGACATATGGGCATTAAGACTCAATTAAGATAAAGGCTGATGGAGTTACTCAAGGTGAGGGTTAAAGGGATAGTTCACCCAAAATGAAAATTCTGTCATCATTTACTGACCCTCGTGTTGTTCCAAACTTGTCGTTCTTTCTTTTGCAGAACATGTATTTGGTTACCAACATTCTTCAAAACTATTGACTTCCATTGTCTCTTCTTTTATGTTCCAAAGAAATTAAAGTCTTATTGGTTTAAAACAACACAATTCATTTTTGGATGAACTAGGCTATCTCTTTAATCTGAGAGTGGAGGAGACGGTTGAATTAACTGATGAATTTTATGAGTAATCTTATTGGCTTCACTGTTGCATGACAGAGTCCTCCAAACTCTCCATCTGCGAATTTGAAAAAGTCGTCTGAATAACTTGTGAATTATTTTCCATTAAAAATGTTTCCTGCATCTGATCCATCTGAAGTATAGAAATGGCAAAAAATTAAGCAATTTTGCACTGACCGTTTAACATTCAGGATAAATGAGATTCATTTCTGATTAAATGGCTTTTTGATTTTGTCTGTTTATTTAGTGTGCTGTGAAGACCGAGGTGATGGAAACAGTTTGGCTCGATATAACGTGCCATATGAGTCTTATTTCTCAAGTAAACTACAACGACCCTTTGGTGGCACTCCTGATTGTTTATAAAAAATAAATAAATAAAAAAAAACAGAGTGGGTGGTTGGTTTGTATGTGCAACCTAGGTTGCCACGTTTGGTCCCCTCTTTAGGGTTGGTAAACAGCCTGCCACATTTTTCTCACCATCCTGTGTCTTTTCTTTATGGTCCCTGTCACCTGTTGTGGAGCCGCTGCGTAAACCTGTATGTGAAGGGTGCGGTGTGTCTTTGGCCAGGCTACAAGAGTTAGTTCAATGCCACGGTCCATTGCTTTCCATTGACGAAACCTCTAGATCTTGATCTGCTTCTCCAACCCATTGTTTATTCTTTCAACGTGTGGAAACCAGTCAGCAGTATGTCATCAGCAGTTGAACTCGTTTTGATGCTTGTTCATTTCTTTATCTGAGCAGTATGCTTTATTAATCCCGTTGCTGTAGACTTGGGCTGCATTCTAGATTTTTGACAGCATAACACAAAACATATGTAAAAGCTGAGCTGGTTTGCTCCAGGTGTGTGCAGTAGCCTGGAGCGGAGTTTGCTTGCGTTATCGGATTGTGAGTTAAAGGAGTGCCTTGCCGTGTTTAGCTTGGCCTGCATGGCACAGAGGTTAACGGCACCTTCCGTTAGCACCGCTCATGAGGAGTTTCCATGAATTCAAGGACTTTTTATCCATTGATTTATGCCCTGGCCTTTTTTAAATTATTTTTTTTTGTCATTTTGTTTTTGTCTGTTAAGGGGCTTAAAACATAAAACTAGCCATTTAACGGTGAACCGACCGAGCGGATATCTTCTTAAACACTGCGTAATTGCAATTCGGACTAGTTTAGATGAAGATGAGTGTTTGTTATGTCTCGGTTAGGGGAATGGCAGCCACACTAGAACCAGAATCGAAATTCCAACAGGATCAAACAAATATTCCAGATTCTCTTTCTGTTGAGACACATTTGAGCACCTCCTTCTCTCCCCTCCTTTGTTTAAGTGTCTACGAAGTGATGGATGACTCATCTGTGAATTCTGTACATCTGGTAAGAGTTTGGAGATCTGGAAAAGACATAAAAAAAAGAGTGAAAGAAAGGGGAGGGGTGAGAGAATTGGAGAGAAACAGGCCTTATAGAGCAGCACCCCCTGCACATTTGGTCTGGAGACTAAAATCACCATTTAACATTCTGTGGAACCGTTACTGACAACTACCCTACTATCACCTCTAAGTTTTTTTGGCATTATACCTTAATGTGCAGGCATATAGGTAGATGTATACTCTGTCGATCCAGGATTTAGCAGTTTTTGTAATCATCAGAATTAATGTAGTGCTTTGGTTTTTTTTTCCTGTTCCACCTTTCCCATGTTTAACTGCCCTGCTGCTATCTTGTAGTAATGATAATCAGTGTTGGGGAAAGTAACTTTAAAAAAGTACTGCATTACAATATTGCGTTACTCCCTAAAAAAAGTAACTAATTGTGTGTTACTTAATTTTTATGAAAAGGAATGCGTTACATTACTTTTTCATTACTTTTTCTCACCTGAGCTGTGCTTGCTTGCTTGTTTCTTTTAATAACAACAAAAAAAAAAGTCTTATTTTTGGCAAATGTTAAGGCTCTTTCACTCAAAAGTGAAATTAATAACCCTCAGGCTGAAGGAAAAGCATATTTATGCCTGTACTTTAGAGGGCGCAGCTCAAACTGCCATTCTGGATTAAAGAAGAATAGGATACAGGAGTAGGAAGTTCAACACTCTTATTTCTAAATCTAATCTAAAGTAATTTTTGCTTTTTTGTATGGTTGAAATAGATCATTGAAGGTCAGCAGTAAAGACATTGGTTTCTAAAATGAGATTAAAATGCATAAAAATATTTGTGTAATTTAATATAGTTAATTACTACAGTTTTGCGTAAAATTCTGCGATTGCATTTCATTGTTTTTATTAATTTTGAGGAATAATGAATGTTTTATTGCAAGTGAGATGAGTAAATGCTTGTTCACATTAAGTCTAGAACTACAATAAACTTCATGTTTACACAGCATACACAACACCTCTGCACTTTATTTTTCTCAACATGGGTACAGGAGAGCTGTCAGTCAATAAATGTGAAAAAGTAACTGAGATGTTTTGTTGTAAAATGAAAAAGTAATGCGTTACTACACTAGTTTCTTGAAAAAGTAATCTGATTACGTAACTCAAGTTACTTGTAATGTGTTACCCCTGACAGGCTGACACTGATAATATTTATCTTTCTGTGAGTTTGAATGTTCTCATACATTTGCAAGTTTGACCCTGCTGGTCATACAGTTCCACAAAATTAATTTTAATATATGCCATATACTGTACATGATGAATATACTGCTGATGCTGACCACTCTGATGTTTCCGTTGATCTAGTAGTGCAATTACACAAGTGTTTTCCTTTCTGTTAAGATAATAAACCATATGCAGGGTAAATCTGTAATCTAACAATCACTTGTTCTGTTCACTTTGAAGTTTTCTGGAACAAGCTGGTCTGTAACTACGCAGGACACATTTACACTCCCTGTCTAAACTTAGGGTTTTCATTAAACGATAGAAAATTATCAATTGAAACAAATGTGTATATAATCAAATGTGAGCCCTCCATCTGTAGATCAGTTTCTGGCTCAGCCCAGGGCAAGCTCCTGGGCCCAATTTCTGTCACATGTCTTTAAAATGTGTCTGGTTTGTCTTGGATTTGAGCTTCATGTTACTTAGTTTTCTTTTGTTTGTTGCCTTTTTTCTCATATTTAATTTCTCTCTCTCTCCCACCGTGTAGCGTTCACTTCCTGATGATCTTTATCTTATGATCTTCACTCTAGATTTGATACTCTCGCTCCCTTTTCTCTGCTTTGTTTGGACTGTCGGCAAAAGCTCCTGGCTTCACTATCAGTGGTGTTGCTCGGCTGTAAATGGTCTTTATGGCAGGAAAAAGAGAGAGAGGAGCACAAGCTGTGCGGCTTTAGAGAAGCAAGTGTCTGTCCGTCTGGTCTCTCGCGCTCTCCTTCGTTCAGTGCTGTGACAGAAGAGTTATTCTTTGACTAGTTTATGGCCCTCTAAAACAGGGTGCATTAAAGATGCTTCTGTCTTCCAGCTGCATCATAAAGCTTCATCATTGACATCATTTCACACTTCCAAAGACCAAAGTTCACACTCTGCTTATCAGTGATAAAGATAGACAGATAGATAAAAGTTGTCTCTATGGCGTTCTACTCATGATATGGCCCTTTGAGGGAAAAAACTGACATAACAGTTGTTTTTATTGTTTATATAACTATAACATTGATATTATTTTCTATATCTGAACCAGCATATCAGAGCTCAGCTTGGTTTCAACAAATATACTGGTTCTTGACCAAAGAATGTCATTAAGTGACCAAAACAAAACTGAATAATTGATAATTGACAATAAGCTGCACAATTCAGTATGTTATTGCCAATTTGTTTGTACTAGTTGCTTTTTTTTTTCCTTTGGTCATTTCCTAAATGACTTTGACCTTTGTTAGGTGTGAATGTACTCTCAGCCTGGTTTCCTGGCATAGGAAGCCATTGGCCGTTTGCCTCCAGGTTTAATGGAAAAGAGAAAAAATAGACATCAGTGCCTGTTAGTTGAAGCTGAATTTACTAGCCTGTACTAGCGTGGTTAGGTTGGAAGTCATTATTGTCTGCATGACTATAAAATGATTGAATAGCATGTAAAAGTGTGTAAGCTCTCTGTTCTGAATCTGAAGTGGGTACAAGTTTCTGAGCTGATCTGAGAGCTGTTAGAGGAAGATTTGTTAATTCTTGAAGATAGCATTGCTAATTTATAGAGGATACACAGCAAAATCACCAGAGTTAAATTAAATCCGCTCTGAGTACATATGGTCCCTCTCTAAATCGTGTTAAAGCAACACTTAACCAGATTTAATGTTAATTAAATAATTAAGTAATGATTGAGCGGTAGTGATGAACACCTGTTGTTAACAAGCAGAATCAGTGAAAAAAGAGAACACAAGAACTACAACTGACTTCAGCCACAGTCTTAGATGAAATCAACTTAAGATAAAAGACATCATATCTCTCAATATCTCAGTAGAGGAGGATTATCTTTTCTTCATTGATTCTGCTTGTTAACAGCAGGTGTTCATCACTAATGCTCATTCATCACTTAATTATCTCAATAACTTTAACTCTGCTTCAGTGTTACTTTAACACTATTTAGAGAGGGACCATATGTACTCTGAGCAGAGTTTATTTAACTCTGGAGATTTTGCTGTGTAGCTGGTATAAAAGCAGATGAGCATGCGCTCACCTTCAACTGCACTAACTAGTTTCTTAGTGATCCAAAAAGAGTGTTTCTGGTTTTCACTTAAAGCTCTAGTTGGCCAGCAAGTCTCTCTGAGGAAGAGGAGATGTTTGTTTAGTTCAGAGTTAAGAGCAATGGCTTTGTTCATAGTTTGAATCATAATCTGCATTAAAGCAAATAGGTTACGCAAATATATTTAAACTAATTAATTTCTTGGGCTTTCTGACTTACAGTCTGATAATATAGGGGTAATCACAAATATACAAATGTTATATGTAAGATAAAAATATAATGATAAAAAAAATGAAAATATATTTTTATATAATATAAAGTTATAGCTGTATTCATATAGCTTTATCATCATTGTTGATTTAATGTCAGACCTCAATGATAATTTTCTATATTTTATTAGTCTAATATTTCTGTATGAATTTAAGCTTTTTCATTCATAAGTAGTGTTTTTATTTTTTTTGCAGTAAGACTGAAGATACTGAAGTAATGGCTGTTGAAAATTCAACTTTGCCATCAAAGGAGTAAATTACATTTATTTATTTAAAAATATATTAATATTACTGTTCTTACTGTATTTTTCATTAAATAAATGCAGCCTTGGTGAGCATAATAGGCTTCTTTCAGAAACATGAACACTTTTTTTTTTTTTTTTTTTTTTCTTCCTACAAAATTTCATATAGATAACATGGTCTGAAAGCTACAAACCTCACATTTTGGACTTAAGAAGTCACAAAAGATTTAAGTCTTAAGGTCTTTACATTTAAATCAACCCTCACTGGAAAACTGGAGCATTAGTTAAGCCTGCTGTACGGTTACAACGGCCATGTGATTTATACCCCAAAGGTTAGCCTGAAGGTGTGAAAGTTAGTGTTATCTGATAAGATAAAGAGGCTTAAACAAAGTGGAGTGACTGAGAATTAAACACTGTGATTATATAATCACTCTCATTTCCTTTTTGGCTGGTTAGGAATAGGTCAGTTCTCCAAACATTAGGTCCCCATGAAGACTGAAGTGATCTAGTCTAATGGGCATTAAAACACTTAAATGATACTTTAATGATACAAAATACTTCCCGCCTCTTTATTAGCTCCACCCACTAATGATTGACGGAGCTGTTAACACATTATATCTTAGCTCAGATAATTGTGGAGTTGTTTAACCTTGTATTTGGTCTTCTTTTCAGCCCTTACATTTCTGTAGTGGAAACTAATATGAACATCAGTCAGTAATCGGTGCGTGAAAGACGAGATTGTCTGTTTCATTACGCTCACTTTCAGCAATTTGCAGTTTGGAAACGGCTAAAGCAGATTAGCAACTGCCGTTCTACACGCCGTACATGATTTTTCTCGTGCCCCTGGCAAAGCTCTTTTAAGAAAGCCTGTAATTTTTCACTTTGCTTCGGTATAATTAGGTAATTGCCTCATGGTACAGGACTGCAATTTTGCTGTGTTCACCCCGTCAGACGATTGCCTTCAGGGCAGCTCACCCTGTGTTATTATCTCCACACAAACACACACCGCACCACAGAAGCATTGTGACAGTTTTCCTGTTCAGACCAAATAAAGTACTAGAGTAAATTACTTTTGCTAACTTTACTGCTTGAATAGGGACAGATTGAGCTACTTAAAGTGATTTATTATGTCTGCAATGCATCATTAAAATATTTTTCCTGTTTGTTTATTCCTTTTTCGGTACACAATGCTACGTTGAGAATGTGTACAACCATACTAAATGTTAACTCTATTCCATGTCTTTTCTATCTCAAGTTTGCATACACACAATATCATGGTCTGCGGTTGACAGCTCTGAGTGAAAAACAGACATGTTAGGTGTAATTCTGCTTCTTTACAACCAGCTAGCTCCACACTCACTTTCAACTCAGCAAATGGAAAAACAATTATCCAATTGTTTCTTTACCAGCACAGATGAGCTGCCGATTAAAACGGCTAACTCTAATAAGTGGAACTAGATGGGTGCGTCATTGAATCCGTTAGTCAGGGAGTTGAAGATAATCCAAAAGTCAATAGTTTGTGTTTGCGGGAACAAATAGCTTTCTAAACGGACTTTATAGGTGGATACTACTTCTTACACTTTCTGTTAGTCTGAACTTCCAAAAGCCCAGTCACTAATTATTGCCCCATAGACTTCCATTCTAAGTGCATAACTGTCAGTTGTTTAACTTGAATTCAACCTGGAAAATTCCTTTACAGAAATATAGTGCAATATTTAATCAGCAATATTCCTTTACAAAATATGATACATTTAAGCTAGCTTAGTCCTTTAAAATACAAGTATTTGACCAATTCTTGTAAAATATATCGAAAGAAAAAAAAGTTAATACTTTTATTCAGCACAGATGCATTAAATTGATCAAAAGTTACAGTAAAGACATTTATGTTACAAAAGATTTCTATTTGAAATACATTGATCATTCCTTTCAGAATTCCTCAAAAGAACAAAGTTTTTTTTACAAAAATATTAATCAGCGCAACTGTTTTCAACATTGATTAATAATATTTCTTGAGCACCAAATCAAAATATTAGAATGATTTCTGAAGAATCATGTGACACTGAAGACTGGAGTAATGATGCTGAGAACTCAGCTTTGCCATCACAGGAATAAAAAAAAAATTCATTGGAATAATATTTTACAATTATTTTTTTCCTGAATTTTTGATCAAATAAATGCAGCCTTGGTGAGCATAAGAGACTTCTTTCAAAAATAAACAGTTTTTTGTGATCCATACATGTTGAGCCTTGGTGTTTGTTTGGGAAATTCCACTTCAAATTCCAATCCAGCTCACCTGCATCATTTTCTAATACCATTCCTGCTTTCTTTGCTCATAATTTGTGGCTCTCTCTCTTTCTCTAAAAATAAATTAAAATGGAAAAAATGTCAATTTCAATACTCTTCTAAAATTAAATATCAATTCACTCAAAGAGTCCCTTTTTAAACCAATGACTCCAACTATAAACAATGCAGAATGGTCCCATCTGAAAGGAAAATCTTAGCATGCAGTAGCCGAGGAGCGAAGGAGGAAACCACAGAGCTGACAGGAGCTTTATAGATCACAGTGCCATCAATCTCTGACATTTCAGCAGGGAGAGCAGGAGGTCAGTGCTCTGCCAAGCCCAATCCGAAGCCCTTGGATGAGTGCTCGCTTGAACTGCGCTGAAATGAAGATGACGTCCCGCTAAAGGAGGCTGTTGATGTTTCTGATTTATGGGCCATAAGTGTCGATATGACACGTTTCAGTGATGAACCGGATTGATAGACTGTTCGGTGTGTTGTTGAAAGCTGCTGCTGGCAAAGTAGATATAGTGAGGCGAGAGATTTAGGACGTTTGAATGGGCTTGCTCATGAGAGAAATGCGATCATTTTCACGTCACCGCTTTTTACTGAAGAAGTAGAGTCTGTCCACCGTTATGAGGGCCTGACTAAAGTGCTTTAATAAATTTCTCTCTCTCTTCCCCTCCCTCTCTTTGTTCACTCAGAAATCTGAGCCACAACAAGCTGACAGCAGTTGATATGGACATCCTCTCCAATCTGCCCAACCTGAGAGAAGTGTGAGTAGAACAGTCCCATGTCCCTGTCATGTCTAAACCTCCTGTAGATCTGCCCAACGTCCCATCTGTTAATCTGTCCCTGTTTAATGAAATCAATAAGCATGCTAGCAATATTTCCAGAGCTGTAACAGAATGTTCTAGGGAGTTGTTGGTCTTCACAAACTTTATGGCCAACATTTGTTTTCAGGACAATGATGTCTTTTTAAATTGATCTTAATTCGTGTTCATTTAATTCACATCTTTAAGCATAAAATTTAATAGACAGCTCTTTGTTTCTGAATTGAAGAGCTGGTTAATTTTATGTGCAATATATAAACCACATCTGATCCTGGCTAGAAAACATTCCCACAGCTAAAGCCCCACAGAGAGAGGCAATTGAATGAAGTACATTAAATGGTGTAATAATGTTAATTACAGCCATTAGCCACAATCGGTCATAAATCATTTTAAAGCGTGCTGTCAGTGCTATTGGATATTTAAGTACTTTTGCTGGTGGCTATTGTCCTGAAAGTGGCGGAGATTGGGAATAAAGAGGTTTGCTATTATAAGCGCCTTCCATCATCACCCGACACCAGCCACTAACCTGCGCTGTAAATATTTAATACATCGAGGGACTGTGTCTGGCCCTCAGCCAGACGGGCCTGCTTTCTCTCTCGATGTGTGGATGGTCACTGTCAGTAAGATCTTTTTAATTAAAAAAAAAAAAAAAAATTAAATAAGTAAATATAGTAGTAAAAAAAGTCTCTCTATATATATATATATATATATATATATATGTATATGTATATATATATATATATATATATATATATATATATATATATATATATATATATATATATATATATATATATATATATATATATATATATATATATATATATATATATATATATATATATATATATATATATATATATATATAAAATACAGACACACATTTTATTAATATAATTCTTTGCTTTAATATTTTAATAATGCAAAATACATTAAAACATTTTCAAAAATGTATATTAAATATATTATTTCTATATGAGATTTTGTATATTTCTTGAATCCTGTTCCCATGGTAAAAGCATATATTATATTATATTATATTATATTATATTATATTATATTATATTATATTATATTATATTATATTATATTATATTATATTATATTATATTATATTATATTATATTATATTATATTATATTATATTATATTATATATCAAATTTATTTTATTTATGAATAGGTTTATCATAAAATACATATTCAAAAATATACACTACATACAATATTTCAAATGTGACATCTATGAGGTTTATTATAAGAAATATTATTAAAAATGTTATAAATAAATTGGTAACACTTAATTTTAGGGTCTTTTAACTAGTTGCTTATTAGCTTGCATATTTCTAGAATATTGGTTATTTATTTTTAAGCACATATTAATGCCTTATTCTATGTGACCTTCTTACTCTACATTCTCAATCCTACCCAATATCTAAACTTAAGAACTAACTTACTAACTATTAATCAGTAGTAAATTGGGAGTTTATTGTGGGAAAAGTTGTTGTTAATAGTGAATAACATGTATTCCCCATACTTGGGGCCCTATAATTTCCGCGATCATGGAATCGCGGACGGAATCGCGTAATCCATTCATAAAAACGGAATTTACTATATAACGCAGAATGTCACGGAATTTGTCAAATTGTAGATGAATGAATTAAAAGCAGGTCAGTACACTTAAATTAAATCGCGATATAGACTAGTGACTGTGAATATTAAACCGCAAAAAGTCTATTTAAACATGAATCCTGCATGCCTGTTTGCCTCCTGAAATGAATGATGCGGAAGCGTGATTTCATTTACCTCACACCGCCTCACACACTCGCGTGGGGGCGCACGCACGCTGAAGCACATGCGACGCTCGCGGTGTTTTCGTCTCCAGAGCTGCTCTGTAAGTCACCTAACCAGCATTTAACTGTTTCGTTTGAGAAAACTACCATCATAAACACAGAGAAACTCAAAGCTCTAGGCAAACCGTCAAAATAAACTCGATTTAACTTGACAGAAACATATTACTGTTGTACAGTGGAATTTAGATATATTAATGTAACAATAAATTATTAAAATATATTTTTAAACAATCTCAGTGTTTCTTTCATGTTTTAATTTTAACAGTTGTGCAGTACATTGTTTGACAAAAAAGTTTTATTTTTATGATTAAAAGATACATTAAATGGTATGCGTTCATTTGATTGCCAGAAAAATTTAAATACACAACAGAACTTATGAAAAAAAATCATAAAAATATATTTTTTAATTAATAAATATATTTTTATTAATTAGACATGCTTTTTGATTATTAAAATGGAATTTAACCATTAAAATGGAATCCAGAAAACAGAATTTGGTAAAAATAAAATTTGAGGGGAAAGAATAAAATGTTTATCATAGGGCCCTAAAAAAATTTAATTTTTTTGTTAAACTTATTAAATTGTTGGTAAATTGGACAAGATTCATTATTTCAATTAATTAGACATGCTTTTTGATTACTAAAATTTAATTTAACCATTAAAATGGAGTCAAAAAATAAAAAAAAACGGAATCCAGAAAAATTAAAACGGAAAAAATGGAATTTGGGAAAAAATAAAATGGATTTCATAGGGCCCTACCCATACTTAAGTGTTAACAATAAATTGTATTAAGCTATGTTTAATCTGGATTTTGTCCTGTTTTTTTGATCGACAGGAGGTTTGACCACAATGAGCTGACATCCATCCCTTCATTTGGAGACGCAGCAGCAACAGTCGTTACACTGTTCTTGTAAGTATACATCAGTGTGTGCTATGATGACTCCTGCTGCTGAGTTGGCACTTTCTATACATGAGACAAAATAATGTTTGCACAGTGTGAGCTGTCGTATTTTCTTTTAGGGATTTTTTAGTTTTAGTGAAAACATGTTTCAAGTAAATCCTTTCCATTTGTTATTTGTTTAATATTTTTGTAGTTATTAAATCGGATTGTGCAAGCCTAAAAATTCCCACCTCTGGACGGTGTTTAGTGTTGCTGGCTGTGGTAGTGAAACTCAGAATGGTGGGACTGCCTTTACTAGCATTGCCCTGGAGAATTACTACCTTATTTGGGGTGATCATGTGTATCTGTGTTTGTTTCTTGGCGTTTAAGCCCATTCCTTCCTCAGCATCCAGGTACACATTTACGGTTTGTGAATATGAGTTTTCACTGTGTTATAGTAACATAGATAGATTTGCACAAGATACAAATGTTAGTAATGAGTATCAGGTTTATACTTAAACTAATATCAAAGGCGAAGTGCGTAATTTTAAAGTGTCACCAAAGAGAACTGCAAAATGATTGAAGAATTTAAAAAAAGTTTTCAAGCATTGATTTCTTTACATCAGAGTATCAAAATATCAAAGTGCACGTTTTACCTTTACAAGCTTTAAATAATGCTTGGTTATAGACTTAAGTCTGTATATCCCTGTTTCAGAGAACCAGTTTGCCTATATCTCCTTCACACAGACTGATATCCCAGCATTAATCTGTCTTCTGCATGGATCACGTTCCCATCTGTAATGTATCTCTCCACTACCAAATGTGTCATTCATTTGAGCGGTAAAGGGATCGGTGTCTTTATAGCGGGCAGTTGTGCTGTCATGGTGTGACCTCATTGATTCACAGTTAATCACCATCTCCCAGAAATGATGAAAAACCTGACAACTGCTCAGTTCACTTCACAGGATTCGAACATTTGATATTACGCTGCCGAGCTGTGCTTGGAGGATATCGGGAAAGGTTGGAATGGGGGGTGATGATCAGGGAATGTAGGTCCAAATGGAAGGGTGCTTCTTTATTTGGCCTTGGTTCGAGGCCTGTTGCTATGGAGGGCCGCTGCATATCGTGAAGGGCTCGTCTTTTTTGAGCTGCACAGCTGAATGCAGTAGAACGCCCAGCTGTAGCTGTCAATCAAATGGTTTACTGTAAAAAAATTGGGGGAGGGGTCAGTCGGAAAGGGGGCGAGATCGGATGGTTACTGATACAGACAGATAGGGGTAGGAACAGAAAGAGCGAGAGTTCTCGATTTCCACCTGTGAGGAACACCTGACCCTGCTCCTGCTCGTGGCTCTTGTTCGGAACGCTGCAGAATTCCTTCCCTCTGAGTTCACCAGCTGGAATGCTGTCGGACAGCAGCCCCCTGTGATACGGCCACAGAGCCAGCACTAAAATACTGCTTCGTCTGTCACCAACACCAAACTCCTCAATGCTCCGTTTCATCTGAACTGAGTACGCCATTTAAACAGTAGCTCTCTCTTTCCCTCTCTCTCTAGTGAAGTGTTTAAACAGCAGAGTCTGCATTCTACTGATTTTAATCTTTTCCTTTGACTGCTGACAGTCGTATTCAAACAGTTTGATGTGGGACATCCGGTCTCACGTTTTACTGCTACAGCAATGCAGGCCATATAGTACAAATGCACACTGAAATATAGTGCTGTTTTAGTTTGTTGTGATTGTCAGCTGTTGGGGAGTGTTTGACAGATGTTACTCTTGCTAGTTGTGTGAGGTGTTTGGCGGGGCTGAGGGTGGGGGGTATCCAGAGCCCACATTTATATACGTTAAAACGTTTGATTGACACATTTATCTTGATATATCTAAATATTTTTCATCTTTTGATGATTTTTCAGTATGGAATATTGAAAGAAGCAAATATATCATTAAAATAGCCATTGTTACTTTTTAGACTCAATGTTTAAGAAAATATGTAAAAAAAAAAAAAAAAAAAAAAAGGATTTATATATTTATATCTTTTTAGGAAATGTAATAGCCAAATACAAATCACAATAAAATATTAACAATGTTGGTTTTGTAGGCAAAAGTAATATTCTTAAATATTAAATTGCCAAAAAAGTAATAATAAGTTTCATATCTTAGTGAGTCTTAAGGCCTGTACACACCAGGACGTTTTTTGTGTTCATACCCAAGCGATTTTCACTGGCGATACGCAGACAATGTGCAAATTCAGTATATGGAGCTAGTGCTTAACGGTAGTGCAAATAAACATATTTATGATAATAATAAAGTTAAAGAAGATAAAAATGCAGATATAAAATGGCATATATATGATATATGAGAGATGGTAGTCAGAAACAGTAGTGCAAATACACTGCGTTCCAAATTATTATGCAAGAGACATATATGATAATTTGATAATCTCCATTCAGTTTTCACACAATATTATTTGTTTTCATGCCTTTTGCACAACATTGAACCATTTCATGCTTTTCATCTTCAGAAAGATCTTTCTTCCTCCTCTTATTGCATGAAAACTGTGACTTGCTTAATAATGTGGAACAACCTCTAAGTAGGGTTTCCATAGACCTGGCAAATTATTTTGTCTGAGATTGATACCAGTTATCTAAAAAGACATGGATAAATAAACAAACAAACATTTTCTTAGAAAAACTAAAATTGGAATGTTTATTCTACTGAAATCTTACTGATATGTCACTTGCATAATAATTTGGAACACGGTGTAAGTCACAATGACTAGTGCAAGTGAACGGTAGTGCAAATAAACATATTTTTGAAATAGACATTCTCAACTCTATTTATTGAATTTAAAAGAAAAAAAAAAAAGTAAAAATACAGAAATAATACACCTCTATTGGTGTGGCCAAGAACTAGCAGAGCACCTGTTTGTGGAGGTCTTCCTCGTCTACTTACTTTCTCTTCGTCGTCTTGGTGTCAATGTGTGCTCGGCAAGACCGTTTTGTCCTTGAGTCACCAAGTCGTGTTTTCCTTCAGCATCTCCAGGCACGTGAACAAAAGCGCCACTCTCATTGGTCTGCCAGTTTTTAACGCAGCGTGTCAAACCAAAAAAACGAACCCGATGCGTTTTTTTTTTTTAAATTACGCTTTTATGCCTGCCGTTTTTCACTCACATTGGCGCCCTTTGTTTAGTCACAAGGCGTTAAACATTGGTGATAATCACGTGTGATATTCGTCCCAGTGTGTACAGGCCTTTAGTGTGTGACACTGCTTAAACGACCATGTGTCTTTTTCTGTTGGTTTGGCCAGACCTGTTACTATTGCTGCTTTATGAACCCACCAATAACCAATTGTTTGGCTTCCCTATATATTAAAATTTGACTTAACTGGTGGGTTATTTGAAGAACTGGTAATTTAGACATGTTTCTGAAGTAACTGTTGAAATTTACTGTTGAAGTGAATTTGTTGCAAAATCAATTTTTTGCTGGCTATAGCAGTGGTACCTATAAAGCCCCCAATATACTTTAAATGAAATCGAAGAACGAACTGATGTAACGTCATTTCGAAATAGGGTCAGGCCAAATCAAAGTTCATTTTGTGAGTTCGAAACGAAGCTTGCCAAAGTGAACTCTGAGGAAAGGTTTGCTCCAGCTGCAAAACACTTTCGTACTACCATTGGTCCATGACGATAACGTAATAGGAGGTGAGCGCTAGAGTTGTCGGTACACTTGGGTACCTATTCGGTACATATTTGATGAATGCCTCGACACAATGGCCAGAGGTATTATGAAACCACTCAACAGTTCTCAAAGTGTCACATTTTTAAAATTTCAGTACCGACTACCTCTACCGACCATAGAGGTAAGATCTCCGCAGGTGAATACATGAACATACTGGATAGCCGCTTTATAGTAGAGAATTAAGTTGTGCTTCTGATGAAATGAGGCACTGTTTTTCATGTTTGATACTGTTAAGTTGCATGCTTTTAAATAATCTATTGAATAAAATGCCATAAAAATAAACGTGACGTGACTTTACTGGAGTGCTAACATAACCATGTTGTTATGATCAGATTCTTTTCTTATACTTTCTATACAAAAAATGCTAGCTGTTTTTTTTTTTTTTTTTTTTTTATTTTGTTCCTGAGAGGAAAACGTGCAGCACATATTTACATATTCATCTAAACTTCTCTCTCAGCAGTGTGGGTGGCATCAGATAACAGTATATTGCTGCTCACGTATTTTGAACTTTGTTTTACCCCTGAATGAAGAACAAAAAAGAAATTCACCATAAGTATATCAGGGCCTTAAGGGTATGGAATTATATTCTTTGAACCTATAGTTTAAAATTCTGCATTCATTTACTCACCTTTATGTCGTTATGACTTTCTTTTGTGGTAAATGGGTGATGGTGACATGATTGGTAATTTGGGTGAATTATCCCTTTAAAACAAACAAAAAATAAACAAATTTATAAAAAATGTAGACTAGTTGGTTGTTGGACTAAATGGTCTACTCCTCCATTCAAGTCCATCCCTACCTGAAACAGACCTTCCCAAACCTTTCCTTATTTTTGGAGTTCATCAAGCAGATAAGCCAATCAATGCTGCCTAAAGCAGCTAACCTGCTAATCCTTTGTGTGGTGCTGCTTTGGTAGGATTAACTGGCTAAGACATTCAGCTCCCACACTCTCTCTCTCCACAACAAATGATTCAGACACTAATCCAGACGTTGGTCTGGAAACCAGCTACAGCATTTCAGTTTCAAACCGTTTCAAACTCAAACAAGCTAGAAAAAACAACTAAACCACAAGCAAAGTCTTTGTAAACTATTTGTAAAATGTCGTTTTGGCTTGGGTCTGTTTTAGGATCTGCTGTAACCCAGATGTGGTAAGTCTGATCCTAGATCCAAGCAGATCCCAGCAGTACCATATTAAAATGTTCTGTGGATTCAGGCCTGGGTTAGCCAGCGCATGAGAGTGGACCGTTTCTCTCGTTAACGTCAGCATGTTTTTTTTTGCCCGGAGAAGGTCACCAGCTGCTGACCTGCTACTCAGTGGAGTCTCAGTGCTCTGTTAGTCACAGGAACATCCTGTAGGGCGGTAAGCACAGCGCTCGTCCTCATCCATACCCTCTGTCTGTTTATTCAGGTGGGACAGTGGGGGTACTCCCTCCTTTTCTTTTTCCTTCCGTCGTTCTCACTCGCTCTTTCTTCTGTCCTTCCATTCCTCTTTCTTTTCCCCCTCACAATTCCCACCCAGAATTCCAGTTAAACGGTCAACCCAGGGAGCATCTGCGTGTCGGCCGGGTCCCGTCTTCACTGGGAAAGGCCTTGCTGGTCTATCAGGCTCCCACAGAACACCTGCCAGCAGACAACCAGAGCAGAAATCCCCTCTTGGTCTCAGCGGACCATGTGTTTACCGTGAGATTTACGCAGAATTGGGAATCCGAATAAGGAGGCTTTGTTGTTCTAGCACAGACTCGCCTTTGCTGTATGGGCCTGTCTGCCTGGACTTTGTAGGGTTTCCTGCTAGCATTGATCATAGTGCAGGTGCCGGAGCATTGAGCATGATTAGTTGGCCTCAGTGGAGGATGTTTCAGGTATGACCGGAGATCTATCTTATTTAGTATGGTGAATATTTGAATTGGAGGTTCAGTTAGCCCACTGTCTCCTTGCAAAAAAGTACTGTGGCTGTACTTTGAGATAGAAATGGTAACAAATACTAATGCCTTGGTTCATTGATATATATTTTTGTATTGAATAAACTGTATTAATATCCCACGGTATTTGCCCAATAGCTTGTACCCCAAGCTTTCATCTTATGCAACGTCATTTCCTTAAGCCCACTCTCTTTCTTTTTGTTATCTAGTAGCAAGTTTCATAGAGGGAGATTTTTGTATTTTTTTTCTTTAGTACTGTCCCATCCTCCAGTGCCGGGGATGGCTTACTCTGAAACTACACCAAAACAAATTCCAGATGTGGAGAGCTTGACCTCGCCATTCCTTCCGTGGCCGGCAAAAACAAGTGTGATTCTTAAGTCAGCTGCTTTCTCATGCCTCAACCCTAAAGAGAAATAGAAGCAAAGAAAAAAGGGGAAAGGACAGAAATCCAAAGCCCCCATGAGAGAAAACTGTTATTGATTTGACTTTACTTCCTACTAAACGAAAAGAAAACACAAAATATTCACAAACAAAACAAAATGTTTACTCTAAAAACAAGGCCTGTGTGGAAATTGTATTCATTTTATTTTATTCTTTGAAAAAGGTTGCATGACTGAATTGACAAAACAAGAATATGGAATATTTGCAAATCAAATGAATGTGTTAATCCGAGTATAATGCAGTATTTTTAACATTTGAAAAGTTGGATACCGAATTTTTACACTTATTTGACTAAACAAAACCTAAATATTCACAAACTAGCCATAACACTTCACACTAAATCTACTCAATCTAATGCATAATTTAAGATTTGAAAAAAGTTAAATATCTGATTTGTTAAGGTCCGTTCACACCAAGAACAATAACTATAAAGATAACTAACACCGTGTCTACTTCACGCCGCGCAGCTAAAAGCTGTCTACGCTGAATGCGACAAACCGACCGTTCGCAAAGCCCTTGGACTATGTCTAAAATAGAACGGAGATTCCGTTTACTGTCTGTAATTTGTTGTTGCATTACACCAGTGTAGACAATATCACTGATTATAATGGGTTCTACTGTCTTTTGACGTGTCACGTCACACCGGTCACGTCTGGTGTAGACACCGTGTAAGCTCACATGCTGCGGTTTCAAAGTGTGTACATGTTTTTGCAGTTCTTGTTGCATTTATATGGCTTTAACCAGCAGATGTCTTCAGCATGCTATGTTTCGAGTGAATAGCTAGTGTAATCGGTCTAATCTAACAGTGAATTTACCTGACAAAGTCAATATAGTGGAATAAAAACAACGGCTAGTCTTTTTCACTGCAACTTCAAAGGAAGCAAGACAATGTTGTCAAACTAGCACTGAATATCTGAGGTAATTTTTATGTTTGTTAGCCTGACATAATGATCTCATCTAACTAATATATTTAGTCAGTTGTTAATCTCTTCTGTTGCACCCAAAGCTATATGTACAGAAACAGACATACACAGGTTTAGATGAATCTTTCATCTGACTGATATTTGTCACCATTGCTGGGTTTTTGTTTGGGATTCCAGGCCTGTATGTGTTTGTGCGTTTGCATGTGTGTGTTGACAAATCAAGTTACCGTATCAAGCCACAGTCACTTGGCACTTCTAAAGGCGTGTGTGGAAACAAGCCTCCATTGGGCTTCAAAGCCCTATTGACACATTCTCTCCGAAAGAGCCTCGTGTGGTTAGAGCAGCCAGCCACCTATCAGCGCGGATATGTGGGTCAACATATGGCTTCACATAGTTGCCTATACATTAATATACTGAAAAACACTGCGATAATGTGACGTGAGAATTATAAGTCTAGAGTAACCAAGGACAGATCTACAGTCTTAGTTTTTTGTCAGGATATTCCATTTGTTTGCCTGATCTCTGTAGACATTAAACAATAGATTAGTATGTAATCTGTCCGGAGTGTCACGTGAAACCATATTAAACACTCTGTGAAGGTTTGTACAGCTGTGTATAGAGTTAGTTATAATAGATGTGTTCTTTTTTCCCTTCTAGGCACCATAATAAAATCCGCAGACTGGAGGGGAGCCTGCTGCAGAACTTCTCTGCTCTGGAGACGCTAGATCTGAGTAATAATGACATCACAGAGCTGAGAGAGAACTGCTTCCCTTCGGGGTTACAAATCAAGGACCTGTAAGAAACACTCTCATTCTCTCTCTTTCAAATAGATATAACTGTGAACATCTGCGTTTTCATGTAACACTGTATTCTGTCATAATCTGAAGTGTGATATTTCATCTCTGTAGGCACCTGAGCAGTAATAAGATTGTTCATCTGGAGTTTGGGGCGTTTAAGAACCTCGCCGGAAGTCTGCAGATCCTCAGATTGAGCCGGAACCGACTGACCCACCTTCCTGTTAAAGGCCTGGAGCTGCCCAAGCTCACACAACTGTGAGTGCACTATACTGTCCATATACATTTCTATTTGAAATAAATGCTGCTATTTTGAACTTTATTCAATGAAGAATCCCTGAAAAAAGTATCAGTTTCCACCAAAATATTAAGCAACACAACTGTTTTCAATAGTTCAACCCCCAAGTTTTGCTCCTTTTAATTACACTTCGTCCAGCTGTTTTCGAACACAACAACATTTCCAATGTGAACCCAAAGTGTAATGTGACAAAACCCTACATCTCTATACTACTCCTGATTTTGGACTCATCTGTTCAATTAATGTTATTGTGCAAATGCTTTTTAAAAGGGTAGTTAATCTACATTTAAAGGTGCCCTTGAATCAAAAATTGAATTTACCTTGCCATAGTTGAATTACAAGAGTTCAGTACATGGAAAAGACCTACATTGAGTTTAAAACTCCATTGTTTCCTCCTCCTTATGTAAATTTCATTTGTTTAAAAGACCTCCGAAGAACAGGCGAATCTCAACATAACACCGACTGTTACGTAACAGTTGGGATCATTAATATGTACGCCCCCAATATTTGCATATGCCAGCCCATGTTCAAGGCATTACACAAGGGCAGGCAGTATTAACGTCTGGATGTGCACAGGTGAATCAACAGACTAGGTAAGCAAGCAAGGACAACAGCGAAAAATGGCAGATGGAGCAATAATAACTGACATGATCCATGATATCATGATATTTTTAGTGATATTTGTAAATTGTCTTTCTAAATGTTTCGTTAGCATGTTGCTAATGTACTGCTAAATGTGGTTAAAGTTACCATCGTATTATTACTGTACGATGCCGTCGCTATTGTCATTTTTAAACACTTGCAGTCTGTATAATTCATAAACACAACTTCATTCTTTATAAATCTCTCCAACAGTGTGTAATGTTAGCTTTAGATACGGAGCACAGCCTCAAACTCATTCAGAATCAAATGTAAACATCCAAATAAATACCATACTCACAGGAATCGATGCATGCAGCATGCATGACGAACATTTTGTAAAGTTCCATTTGAGGGTTATATTAGCTGTGTGAACTTTGTTTATGCACTGTATTATAGTCGAGAGCTCGGGGGCAGCGAGAGCAAGATTTAAAGGGGCCGCAGCCTGAATCGGTGCATAGTTAATGATGCCCCAAAATAGGCAGTTAAAAAAATTAATTAAAAAAAATCTATGGGTTTTTTTGAGCTCAAACTTCAGACACATTCAGGGGACACCTTAGACTTATATTACATCTTGTGAAAGAACGTTCTAGGGCACCTTTAATTTATGATTAGTTGAGCAGTTTAAACTATATTTTAAATTATTCAGCAGCTTTAGAATCTACAGTTTCAAATACCTTCCCTAACACTTGTTTCCACATGTTATATTAAACGTATCAGCATTCATGATCAGAAGACCATTGATAAACATCAGAGCAGGACAATTCTTGCACTCCATTGCAGATCCATGGATCCCTCTGTGCCCCAAGCGTAACCATCTGTGCCTAAGCTCTTTGTTTCTGCTCATATCAGACTTCCATCAAAAATATGCTTTGTTCTTCAGGTGGACAGAGTGATACTGAATCTATGCATGTATGAGGCAACATAAGCTCATATTAAACCTCTCACACACATGCACACACACCTGGAGCGCATTTCAGCAACCACAAAGCCACAGCTATGTTGGTGAGCGAGAACAATATGTTAGTTAATAATGACATCGAAGAGGGAGCAGAGCTGCTTTATTCGACCTGATGGTCAGTTTTCGAAGCAATGCCATATATGAACCATTTTGGGTTCCCAAAGAACCTTGCAGTAAAAGAACCATTTTTGTTTCTCAGTGTGAAGAATATTTTAATAACCTTTTTCCACCATGAATAACCTTTTGTGCAATGGAAAGGTTCCTTGCATGTTAAAGGTTGTTTTTGAAACCACAGATGCCAATAAAAAACATTATTTTAATGTCTTCAGAATATCATGCTGTGAACTACATTTCCTCAAGTACCTTTCTGGTAATATATTTTATTCACATTTTAATTGTGTGTTTTGTAGGGAGCTAAGCAGGAACAGGTTGCGGTTGATCGAGGGACTCACCTTCCAAGGTTTGAGCAGTTTAGAAGTTCTCAAGCTTCAGAGAAACAACATCAGCAAGCTGACGGATGGGGCGTTCTGGGGTCTGGCCCGGATGAGGGTTCTGTGAGTCCAAACCTTCATGTTACCACAACTTAAACAATTACTACATAATTCTCATTTGTTGTTACAATAGACCATTTGTAACTGACATTTCTTACCAAAATGACTTGCAATAAAATATACATCCACCACATGTAGTGAAGCATTTAGCTTTTCTTTTTTGTCATCTGTAGGCACCTGGACTATAACAGTCTGCGGGAGGTGAACAGCGGCTCCCTTTACGGTCTGGAGTCGCTCCTGCAGCTCTACCTCTCCAACAACTCCATCTCTAACTTTAACCCTGAGGGCTGGGGCTTCTGTGAGAGACTGCGAGAACTGTGAGATATCACTCTCTTCCTCTCCTCAACCATCTCTTCCTTGTTCTTCTTTATAAATAAATACAACTTTAATAAACCATAAATGTAATTTTAAAATAATAAATGAAAAAAATGTACATTAATTTCTTCTTTAAAAGAATAATACATTTTATTTAATGATCTATTATATTAAAATATGTATTTATTTTATATATCAGTCAGATTGTGCATTTCATGTAGTTTTTCTCTGAAATACATTGCTTCAACGTTGTTTGATGAATGTTAGAATGACATTTATGATTTAGAATCTATGTAAATCTGCTCTTTTTAATATGATTTTCAGATGTTTGTACATATTTTCATTCAAGGTTTGGGGTTGGTACAATTTTTGCATTTATTTGATCAAAAATCCAGTTAAAACAGTAATATTGTATAATATTATTACAACTTAAAATAATGGTTTTCTATTTTAATATATTGTTGTTTATTCCTGTAATCATTAAAAAATCATTGTAATATGCTGATTTGGTGCTTAAGTAACATTATTATCAATGCTGAAAACATCTGTGCTGCTTCATATTTTTGTGGAAACCCTTATACATTTTTCTGGATTCTTTCATGAACAGAAAATTCAAAATAGCAGCATTTATTTAAAATAGAAATCTTTTTTAACATTTTAAATGTCTTCACTGTGACTTTTGATCAGTTTAATGCATGCTTGTTGAATAAATGTATTAATTTCTTGAAACAAAATCTAACTCACCCCAAACCTTTGAACGGTAGTGTGTATAACATAAAATATAATCTTGGTTATTGTTCAAATTTAACACCTGGTCAAAATGTAATCGCACCCAATCTTTACATTACACGGAAGCATTTGTCCCCAGTATCTCCTACTGCACTAAACGCACAGCACTCCTCGTCTTGCTGTAGATAAGCTCTGTTTATCCCCTAATGATGCACGGGATTGCCAGCGCTTAGGAGCTCAGCCCCATTTTCACTCATCTCTCCTGATGCTAGTTAAAGAAAACAGCGTAATCCTCCACGTATATGTCTGCCAAGTGTTACATAGAGATCTGTACCTGAGTGAAAGTGATCTTATCTGGGTGAATGTGTGTATACACTGCTCAGTCCTGTCAAGCGTATTTTGCAATATCTTCCTCTAGCTAACACTCTTGTCCGTTGTGGAGGTAACAGGGCTTTATTGGTAGGGCATGTTGACTGTGGTATCAGCTGAGTGGTCCGCCGTGATTTTGCAGATAGGTTTATGACACGGCTGTTATTGCATTCTGGACAAGACTACCTGATGGGACATCAACCTTCTGTGATAAACAGTGAAAAAGCCTGAGTTTTCAAATGCTAATCAAGGATAACGTAATATGCAAATGCAAAAGTTGAATGCAATTCTTGTTTGTTTTCCTATTTTTTCAGGAACTTGTCTTATAATAACCTGACGAAGCTGTCCGAGGGTAGTTTTGCCAAGCTGGTGAATTTGATCTCGCTGCGTTTGGGACACAATTCCATCAGTCACATCACAGAGGGAGCGTTCAGAGGCCTTAGTTCCCTACGTACGCTGTAAGTGTTCTTACTCTGTGAGGAAGCCTCTAGGATCCATAATGGGACTAATCCTGCATGTGAAAAACTCTTGATTGTGTTAAAGCTGTGGCACAGTGGTTTGGAAGTCTACATGCCAACCATTATTCCATAGATCTGTCGCACCAAGTCATGGTGCTCATACGGGGTAAGCAGGCTCCAGTCCAATCTGCCCTGATTACATTTCTTTTTCTTTCTACCCAATAATACCCCAAAAGTCATTCTCTACTATATGTTAAAAAATCCATACAATAAAAGAAATTAAAATAATAAAAAAAGTAAAGAAAAACAAATAGAATATAATTAAAATAGTAAAAAATACATAGATTTAAAATTAAAAAAGAGACCTGCCTATCAAAAATTAAAAAAAAAAAGAGTGCCTACATAAGGCAACACACCATCCCCATTGAAATCAATTGATCCACAGTATTCTAGACAGCATTTCGCTTTTTGAAATGGGTAAACAAAACAGTCTTATTTTCTAAATGAATTAAAACTGTGGCAGAAGAACGTGTTGATTGATTTAGTGGCATTTGCTAAAGTAGCCGTTAGCCATTAAGTCTGGTGAGAAAGCTTTTTGGTTTCTTTTCCTTATTGTTTCCATGTTGGTTCCCACCAAAGTTGGATGCAACATGTGCACCCTGCTCAAGGCCTCCTAGAAGAGGCAACCTCTTTTTCCCCGCACAGTGAAAGGCATTATGGGAGACCAACTCTCCTGCCTGACTTCTATAGACACACAAAGTCTCAACCGCCACTTCATGCCCCCCTCTTTCAGTGTCTCAAAAGAGAAAAGAGAGAAGAATTCTGCCTTTACTTTCTTAGATGAAGGTTTTTTCACAGTAGGGTGACAAGCCAAGGCACAACACGGCCCTCAGCACTACTGGCAGTGGGCAGAGTGTGGGGGGAAGGGGCCTGTGAAGTGCGTTTGTGAGGGCCTCTGTTTTCTTTTGTTCCGTCCTTCCTTTATGTCTTACTTGCTTGATTTCCTTTATATCGTTCTCTCTCTTTTTCCCTCACTCTCTCTCTCGCTCTTCTCTGAGCCAGTTCTAATCTAATCATGGCCTTAGTGCCTTGCTGGGGCTCCCGTTGAAAAGAAGCAGGGGAGGTTTTAATTGGTACGCGCTTCTGGCCGGGCGAGAGAAGCCCTGGTCGGGTGTGAAAGACCAGAACCGGACCGTCTTTGAGCCGAGGAGGTGGGGGTCAGGCCTGGGGGCCTCCGCCCCTACTGTCATTAACAAGCCAGGGTCCATTCACAAGCAGCCAGCCAGAAAGAATAGGAAATTGGCAGCCAAGGCCAGGCATGGAGGGAAAGTAACAGAAAGAGCCAAAGGGGCAGTTGTCAGCCTGGAGGGAATGGGCACAATCCCTCCACTCTTTCACCTCAAAAAGACATTTATTCTTTTTCAGCAACAATAATCTTTTTTTAATGGCGTAGAAACAAAGGGACCCCTTACAAAAATTGCATCAGATGGTAATACCATGGTACTTTGAGATGATAAGGCAGGCAGTTGTGGCCTAATGGTTAGAGAGTTGGACTTTTAACCCGAAGGTTGCGGGTTCGAGTCTCAGTACCGGCAGGAAATGTATGTGTGGGAGTGAAAGAACAGCACTTTTTTCCACTCTCATTAACTCACAGCTGAGGTGCCCTTGAGCAAGGCACCTAACCCCCAATCACTCCCCAGGTGCCAAAGCAAAAATGTCTGCCCGCTGCTCCGGGTGTGTGTGCACTTGGATGCATGAAATGCAGAGCACATATTCAAATTCCGAGTATGGGACACCATACTTGGCTACACGTCACATCACTTACTGTGCATATACCATAGTACTTTAAATAATTCCATTAAAAGTCTACCAAAACAGTGTAAAGTTGTGATACAGAATTCACTTTCAAATCAAGCAACTTTCTGCTGGTCAATGTGGTGCATTCGCAAATTTACAATGCAAAATCTTTGTAGTTAAATCATACGCCCTCGTATAACGTTCCAAAGTGAGGGGATTCCTATCGAAATGACTGGATTTCACCCGTGAAAATGAAAAGAACAACGGTAAATGTGACCTCACCTTAATACCATCTGAAACCTAAAGTATACATGAGATTTGATGCAAATGCTAAACACATGCGTACACAGCCTTTCAAAGTATACTCTATTTGAGAGCCTGTGCGAACACAGGTGCTCGACACATGCGCACTAGAAAATATCGTTCTTGTTTAGTGTCTGCGTTGAGTATCCCTTTATCCCCTCAAACAAACTGTCACCTATTGTTTGTTGCAGTTGCATGCAAAAACTGAAGTATACTTTAGGCGTTAACTGACAGGTTTCACTGAAATGTGTTCAAAAGCATGATTAATTAAATTAGAGAAATAAGCCAGCCAGCCACATCCTTCATGTTTAGAAATTTGCATCAGAAATTTTGGGCCGTGCAGGCAGACCGCTGGCACTGTCCAGGCTTGTTTGAGATTCGTCTGAAGTTGTATAATGTGATGTGCCCATATGCCTTTACCTGCCAACATGGTTGGTGCGGTGACTGATTCAAACGGCTGTCAGAGTGAGTATATGTGCGCAACTGTGTGAAAGAGTTATGTTTGTGCAAGACGCTTTCAGCTGTCATGCATTATTCATGCATTGGCCTGTGCGTTGCTGCGCTCCTTAATGTCACAATTCACAAAGAAAAGAATGTGCTTGGTTGGCAGAGGGAAAGAGAGGGAGAGAAAGCAAGAAAGAGAGTGTTGTTGGACGTTCTTGTTTTCAACCAGGTGTCCAGGGCAGCTTGTGCCATTGCTGAACATCTGTCAGCGGTATATGGACGAGGCATTGACCCTCGGCTAAGCACCGCCTTTAAAACATTACTGACCAATCCTACCTAATTTTTTTTTTTTCTACAGAAATGATCAGAAAATGCTAAAAAATGATTTTATTTTATATACAGTGCTGATAAAAGTGCTTCAAACTTCATTCCAGCCCACAAAAGAATACATATCTTTCCAAAAAACATGTATTTTTCCAATTTTTGAACATATTTACTAAAAATCATTTCCAATATATTTCTGGGAAGATCTAAAACTAACCAAGGTGGGCGGAGCTTAGCAGATGTCAATTGTTCCATATTCTCTGTCTCTCTTTCTTTAATCTTTTTCTTTTTCTCTCTGCAGGGAGTTGGATCACAATGACATCTCTGGCACTATAGAGGACACCAATGGGGCCTTCACTGGCCTCGAAAACCTCAACAAACTGTGAGTATTGTACTCTTTCCCTCTGCACTTAAATTCTGGATATTCTTAAACCAGTTGCAACCATGACAAGTGACATCCCCAAAATCCTGCTTCACAGTAAACATCAAATTGCATGGTACAAAATCAGATTTTTCAAGAAAATGTCCTGTTTATATTAAGTTAAAAAGAATAGGAAGCGCAGGTAACCTCAACCCGCATCTTACACGAGGCTCATATTTCATGCAGTGCAGATTTGGTAAAGGAAGGTCAATTGAATTTGAGTACTGGGGCGAACACTTTTCATCATTGACCAAAAGGAGATGAGCTCTTGGATTTGCAGTTGTGATGGAATCAGCAAGGGCATAAACCGGGAGTCAGGCGGAGGAGGGGTGTATTCACACACATCAAACGCCCGGCTCTGTGCCTTTTGTTACGGGAGCAGAGGTTCGCAAATCTGCGGAAGCTGCCTGTTGATGCACATCTCTGGCCAAATCCTGACAGCCACCCTGCCAGAAAGCCTATTCACCCATCCTGGGAACATGCGAGTGAGAATTAGAGAGCGACGTGCACAACATCAAAGTCGTTTCCATTGTTCTGTTATCACAAGACGGGGATGTAGCCATTCCTAGCGTTCAAAATGGGAGAATGACTTAAGTTTTAGTAGATTTTTCTTTGAGAATTTGCTTGCGAATCATTTGTACGCTCCAGATTCTGTGTGCACCTGCTCTTGATGTTAATCCAGTTAGCAGTTATTTCAACGGTTTCTGTTTGGAACTTCAGTTTTGTCGGAGCAAATGATAGAGCTTTTGAATGATGGGGTTGGTATGGAAGCTCAGGGCTCGAGGCTGCCCAGAGGGTGACCTGCAGATGGGTGGTTGCTTCAGAAATGGTGGGGGGGCCTGAGGAGATGAGTGGAGGTGATGTCTCAGTCTTTCAGGAGATGACAGATGCTGTCGCACACACACAGACCATCAGTCTGCTGACAGACATGGCAAGGGCTGGGTTTTCTGCAGTGATTCCCAATTCATGTATTGTATAAACTAGGTAACTGTCATGAAACTTTACTATAGTGGTGAGATTTTTTTTTTTTTTTTTTTTCTTCTAGTTTTATCATCATTTTTGACAATTAAATGAATGCTTTATTTAATAGAGCCATTATTGAATATACAATATTTTTTGCACATTTATAATGGCATAATGTCTTTTTTAGGATGTACATTTTTATACTTTATAAAACTATTATTTGGTAACATTTTAAAATAAGCTTATAAATATAACTTTAGTTAACAAACTTCTGAAGCATTTCTTAATCTTAGTTCAAATTAATTTCAACATTTGCTAATACATTTCCAAAAAATCTAAAGTTTTAGGCCTATCTGTTAATTTTAATGGACCTGAGCTAAAATAACATAATGAACGGTTGCATTTTTATTAACTAACATTAACAAAGATGAATAAATATTGTAACAAATGTATTGCACATTATTTAAAATAGTGCTTACCAATTCATTTTTTTAAATTTATTGATATCCATTAATATAAATTCTGCATGTTAATTTCCCCTATTTTTACATTTAGATTACCTTTGCAGTCATCGTTAATGTTTATAATCACTAATAATATAATAACAAAGGTAACATTGTAATCTTTAGCATATCTCAAAATCAGTTCGAAAAATACTGGTCTAACAAATCTAAAATTACAATGTTGTGATGCCTTGTAGCATTAAAAAAATATTTTAGTTTTTACATTTTTTTTTTTATTTTAAGATACAATTTTAAAAAAGATTTTTATAGATTTTTAACTTTAATCATTTAATTTTTTGATCAGCCATAACATGAAAATAAGGATCAGATTTTCATTATCAGCCAGAATTTTAATATCAGTGCATCTATACTTTTTTTCTGCTGCTGTGAAGGTCTTGTTTATCACAGCATGCATCAGCCCCAGACACGCCTCAAGATTGTGAGCCAATATCCACCCATCCAAGGTCAAGAAGATCATCCCCTGATTGAAACAACAACATTGTCAGGTGTCAAATCTGGTTTATATGAGGAGGTGCTGGCTTTCATGGTGCTGACTGAGTAGACTTGAGCCCTCTTGGACAGGAAGTGCACTGATCAGGGGCTTGTTTTGGTCCAACATGCTTAAGAATGGAAATCGTGTCATCTGGGGGGGGAAGCCCATTCCCCTTCGCTGTCCCGCGGTGCGTGTGTGTGTACGGCTGCTTTTGAAGAGCGAGCAGGATTAGCCCCTACAAGGGGTTTGAACCACAGCCTTGACAAGGCCACTTTTATTACTTTACAAGCCGTGTCGTCCTCCAGCCACTGAAGCTCCTTTTCATGTGACCTCGAGCTCTGGGCTCCACCTTGTCATCGCTATTAAATTCTAATAAAGATAAAAGTAAGCTTTGAAGAGCTGCGCCGGGCCCTGATTCCTCGCCCTCCTCCTAATCTCTACACAGTTCGGATTTCCAATCCCACAATCCTCCTCTCTTATCAGATTCTGCCCAACTAATTGTGCACTCTTTCTCTCTCTCTCTCTCTCTCTCTCTCCCCACTCGGTTATCTCGCCCTGCGTGTCTGGAAACGGCAGAACTCTGTTTGGAAACAAGATCAAGTCGGTGGCCAAGAAAGCCTTCTCGGGCCTGGAGGCTCTGGAGCACCTGTGAGTATCCCACAATGCCGTTCGGCACTTACAGCAGCGGCTGCCAAAAGTAAATGCTTAAGAGGGCTGCTAGCAATTTAATAGTGTCTTTGTAAAAGGAGAGGACGGGGTGGTTTGCAAGGCCAGCTGCTCTTGTCTCGTTAGAGCCAGCTTTAAACTTGCAGTTATGGAGCATATGGTCAGTTTCGTAGAAGAAATGGAATTTTTAAGCACTTCTGCAGATGCTGTAACTCCGCATCTGATATTAAGGTCTTTCCACCTTGTTCGGAGTTATCCTATATAAATATAGGCTACGGATTTGCATGCGAGAGCAGCTGTATGTGAACATTCTTGTGTCCTCTTTCTGTCACGCCTGAGGGCCTTGTTTAATCTCTCAACAGAAACTTGGGGGAAAATGCCATCCGTTCCATCCAACCAGAGGCATTCAGTAAGATGAAGAACCTGCGTTACCTGTGAGTCCCACTAAACACATGCTCCTTTTCACACGCACCACCACTCATGTGGTTATGATGTTTCTTGACATCATGAATATTTGGCTGACAGTTAACAGTCATACAGATCATGATGATGATTACTTGAGGAATTAAAAGTTTAGTTTCCTTTTTAAGGCTTAAAGGAAATCATAGAATTCCATCACTAATGACAATTTAAATATTAAAATATTTATTTTAAGTGAACTTTAGTCTACTTTCCATTCATACTGATTTTTTTTAAAACCCATGTGCCTGAGTATTCATTAATAATAATACTAATTATTTAAATGTACTTTCTTTTTATATATAGAAGGCTGTTTAAAAATTGGGGGTCTTTAAGATTCAATTCATATTTTTATTCAGAAAGGATGCATTAAATTGATCAAAGGTGACAGTAAAACATATATGTTACAAAATATTTATATTTCCAATGTCTTTTCTATTCATCAAATAATCCTGAAAAAATGCAGCACAATTTCCACAAAAATATTAAGCAGCACAATTGTTTTTAACATTGATGATAATAAGAAATGTTTCTTGAGCACCAAATCAGCATATTAGAATGATTTCTGAAGGATCATGTGACTGAAGGCTGGAGTAATGATACTGAAAATTCAGCTTTGCCATCACAGGAATAAATTACATTTTAAAATATACTGAAATAGAAACCGTATTACTGTTTTAATGTATTTTTGAAGAAATGAAATGCAGCCTTGGTGAGCATAAGATTTCAAAAACTTAAAGATTTATTATATTTCAGTCTGAAAGTGCAATTTAAAAAAAATATATATTTATTTAATTAATTTATTGATTAATATATATATAATGACATTATGCTAATATTAAATGAGCCATTTTTGGGACGCTACTATGTGACGGCATAAAAGCACACAGTAATTAAATTATAATTAGCTTTTCCTGATCTCTCTCTTCCGATCCTTCTTTTTGCAGTCATATTCAGAGTGATAGTTTTCTGTGTGACTGCCAGCTGCACTGGTTTCCGGAGTGGCTGGTAACACGAGGGCTGCAGCCTGGCGTTCAGGCCACATGTGCCCACCCAGAAAGCTTAAAGGGCACTAGCATCTACCAGGCCCCACCACAGAGCTTTGTTTGTGGTAAGCAGTGCTATATCCAAATCCATAGTCTATGACAAACAAACCAGTCGCAAAAAGGAAGGTGTTAAAACGTTTCTATGCATTCACTTCCGTCCAGATGATCTTCCCAAACCCCAGATCACAGTCCACCCTGTCACAACGGCAGCAGTATTGGGCAAAGATGTGCGTCTGACCTGCACGGCTGCCAGCAGCAGCAGCTCACCCATGACCTTCACTTGGCGCAAGGACCAGGAGACGCTACGCCAAGCTGAGGTGGAGAACTTCGCCCATGTTCGGGCCAGTGACGGAGGGGTGATGGAGTACACCACTATCCTCCACCTCCGACACGTCACCTTCAACCATGAGGGCCGCTACCAGTGCATCATCAGTAACCACTTTGGCTCTTCCTACTCTAACAAGGCCCGCGTCACTGTAAACGGTACATTTCACAAACCTAAACTACTTAACTGTACTTTTCAGTTTTCTTCTTTAGCCGGGTATGTGATTGATTCATCTACAATTGTAAGCCATACCATTTGCACAAAAAAGGCCATCTTTTAAAAGCAATTTTAAGGCCGTCTTATCTGTAATTCTTTAAACATACAAATCACACCAGTTCTCATCATGCAACATTTTCCTCAGAGCTTTTCTTTCAGTGATGGCATTGGCTGAACTGTAACAACATTCAGACCAAACTGTGCTGCTAGAATTTGGGAACTTTTTAGCTTCTCTGCTGTTAGCAGTACACTTGGATTACATGCCTTGTCAGTTCAAGCAACAGATGCAAATTGATTGTCCTTGAGGCATTTTTGGTTTCATGCCCGTCCAAATCAAGCCATTTCCCATTGCCAATTGAGTTAGTCACAGCTATGAATGCTGGGCTTGTTTGGTGCTGATGCAGCAACATTATGGGAATAATCCTTGCTAGGGCTAATTTCCCTTTGCCTTTCTATGCGCACAGTGCTGCCTTCATTCGTCAAGACCCCACGCGACATCACGATCCGCACGGGCACGAAGGCACGGTTGGAGTGCGCGGCCGAAGGACATCCGACTCCCCAGGTGGCGTGGCAGAAAGATGGTGGTACGGATTTCCCTGCCGCCCGAGAGCGCCGCATGCGCGTGATGCCTGATGATGATGTCTTCTTCATCATGGACGTGAAGCCTGAGGATATGGGCGTGTACAGCTGCACGGCCAAAAACACGGCGGGCATGATCTCCGCCAATGTCACACTAACAGTGCTAGGTAAGGTCATTTTTATAATTTTACATTATGGAATTAAGATTAGTTTATTAAGCTGTTGGGAGTTTTGCTAACTGCTGCTTAGTTCTACGTAACAGTGTTTTTTTTTTTTTCTTTCTCTATCTGAAGCAGCTGGGCTTTATGTGCTGGTTTGAAGGTGAAAGGTCAAGAAAGAGGTCTCGGGCAGTAGAGGAAGTGCTGAGGGCTCACATAGTGTTTTTTTTTGTTTGTTTTTGAGCTCTAGTAATTGCTAGGCAGGAACAGTCAAATAACATGTGGTATAGTCGACCTAAACTGGGCTTTGTTTTTGATTCACTAAAAACAATTGCCTCGAGTCAAATTTTTCATGAATCAGACTTCATACTACTTGCACTGGAAAAATTACAGTTCATAAGAGTCATTCATTCTGGAATTGAACTACACTGGTGTGATGTATGTTTTTGATTCACTAAACAGCACCAGTTTATAAGAGTCATTTGTTCAGGAATTGGACTACACTGGTCACACATGCTTTTCATTCACTAAAATGAACCAGTTCATAAGAGTCATTTATTTGGAAATCAGACTGGTCCCATTGTATTCTTTTGATTCAATGAAAACTAACAGGATTATGAGAGTCATTTACTCAGGAATATGTTTTTGATTCACTAAAAAGCACCAATTTATAAATAGTCATGCATTCAAGAATTGGACTATGCTGGTTCTACTGTGTTTTTTTTATTCACTGAAAAGAATCAGTTCATAGAAATCATTCACTCAGGAATCGAACTACACTGGTCGCATATATATATATATATATATATATATATATATATATATATATATATATATATATATATATATATATATATATATATAATTTTTTTTTTTTTTTATATATATAGAGTGGGCCCTGTTGTATTATTGCTTCACTAGAAAATATACTAATTTGTTTAGGAATCAGACCATAATGCTAGTGTAATCCTAAAAGTTTACAAAATAAATTTAAGCACATTTTAAATTGAATTAATTTCCAAAAAGACTCCTCTTGTCCTTGAGGAGAAGTTTTGGTCCAATACAATTACGATTCGCAGCTGTGACATGAACTAAAGGGATTCTTTGTACTTGGGCAACTTTTACCAATGTCCGTATGTAATTCAATAACTATTCCCTGTAAACTTCCTGCAGAGACCCCTCATCTGGCACAGGAAATGGAGGATCGAAATGTGGTGGTGGGCGAAACTGTTGCATTGCAGTGCAAGGCTTTAGGCAGCCCACCTCCTCGCATCACCTGGCTAAAAGGGGAGGAGCCTCTTCGCCCCAGCGACCGTCACCACTTCACTCCAGGGAATCAGCTCTTGGTGATCGGCACCACCACTTTAGAGGACGCAGGACGCTACACGTGTGTCATGTCCAACACCCTCGGCACAGAGCGCGCTCACTGCCAGCTGAATGTTTACCAGCGCTTCGAGGACTGTGCTCCTTTTACAAGCCCCAGCACTGTTACTGTTGGAATCATTGTCATAGCTGTGGTGACCAGTATTGTGGTGACATCACTAGTTTGGGTGTGTATTATCTACCAGACGAGGAAGAAGAGCGAGGAGTGCAGTGTGAACACAGGTGCTTTTATTCACACAGATTTAGATTTTTGTTTTTGTTTAAGGCTCAGCATGTCATGCAGAAGGAATTTATTTTTATTTTTTTTACATTGCAAGACTTTTACCTAAAACCATTGCTCTTGCCTTTTACAGATGAGACAATTGTCCCTCCTGATGTCCCAAGTTACCTGTCCTCTCAGGGCACTTTATCAGAGAGACAGGATGTGTGTATACGAGTGGAGTCCAATGGCGGATCTCAACCCAACGGACGCATAGAAAACAATGGTACAATATCCAGAGTTTTTCCAAGCTAATTTTGAGAGAAAATAAATTGTGGAATATATTTAAACTATGCAAAATGTGTTACATGGAGAGTAAAGGCAATGGTAATATATTCTACTTGCAGTCAAAAATATGTATTAGTTATTTCATACGAGATTCAAAAAGTCATACAAATATGAACAATCATTTAATACAGGATTCCCATGGTCACTAAAAACCTGGAAATCTCAAGGAATTTGAAAAGTAAAAGTTGTAGAAATATATTAGATCCAGAAAAATCATGGAAATCTCAAGTTTTTCTAGTGATTCTCATGTCTGAAATATTAATGACTTGATGTATGACTAGAAATTTCTCGTTGTGAATGTAGCCTCTATAAAATGTGTACAAAATGTAGTGTGGGGACTTAGTCAAAGTCCCTTTAAGACAAGTCATTTCACTAGGCGGCCATCTTTGAAATGCCTCTCAGGCATGCGAGTACAGCTCCTATCTCTCTGAATGGGGAAACCTCAAATTCTCCAAAGCTGTTCACCAAGCTTTCGTATTTGAAATCACCAATGAAATCTGACAACAACCGTCTTATAAATTTAGTTTCTAATGGTCGAATCATGACAAAAAAATACCACTTTTCAAGCTCAACCGGAGCTTCTAACAGCCGCTGCAGTGACGCGGTGACTTTACCAATCGGCGATTGGCTCTTATTTAGAAGGCGGGACTTATTCCGCCATATTGCGCGTTGCACTTTCTCCCATTCATAATAATACGAGTGCACAGTCTTATATATATATATATATATATATATATATATAGAAAGTCTTTGGACTTGGTATTATCAGTCGGGTGTTGATTGGATTGCATTCAAAAATAAATGCGAGCTTAAAGGGGCAGTGTTTAAGCGACTAAAAGTCCTGTATCCAGTGATCAAGTTTTGACTAAACATTACATGGTCAAATTTAAGAAATGTATGAATCGTTCACAATAAGATCTATAACATTCATTTACAAAACAGATGAATAGGTGAATAAATAGGTTAATTTTCATGTCATGCCAACTTTGAAAGGTGTCCGTTAAAATGATCTTCGCATAACATCATAGGTTAACAAGCTTCTCTCGCTTCAGGCTATGACGGGCCGGTCGTGTGTACAGACTGCTTGGAAAATGGTACCAGCTACTCCAAACACTGCAACTACCTCCCTCATGGGATAGCACCCCCTTCAGGCCTGGAGTATCAGCAGACACACCAGACATCAACTTTCACCAGCCACAACACTGGTGAACCACACTGCAATGGCACACCTAATGGGGTCAGGAAAGACAGTCAAACTCCCATCTTTCCCACCAACCATGACAGGGTGTCAATATCACCCTCATCGCACCAATACAATGACCGAAAAGGTGAGAATGATGAAGGAACGGATTCATTAATCCTTGCTTCATGGCTGTGCTTTAGATAGCCATAAATTTAATAAGACTCACTCATGCCCCATAAATCATTATTACTATCATCGCTTGGCGAAAACACAGTTTATCTGTCATGTTAGTTCTGAGTGATTGATATCAGGTTGATTCACATTGACTTAATACAGCGATAATATTCCTCGTTTTTCACAACTACATTAGTGTTTGACTTCACTTATTTTCTAATTTCTCATCCTTTCTCAGGATTGTTGGTGAATAGGTCACCTCCCTCACTTGAAGAGACCTACCATCGGCCAGTAAAGCTCCTGTCTGGGGACTGTGACATTGGGTCCGAGCTTACACAGACTCTATTACCCAACGGACACGCACATACGCCTGATGCCACCCTAAGCGAGAGTGAATCCTTTGAGCGGGCCAGTGACTAACACCGCACCATCACTCTTTTTTTTTTATCCTTTTGCACTGAGAACTGCTACCTCACACTGAGGGGCACAGACAAAGCTGCCCCCATCTATCTGAATGCAGAACAGGGGCGTCCGGAGTTTGAAGGCGAAGCTTGAGTGGGATGTTGGCATCCCATGCGAGCGTTAATGATGTATATAGATATAATCCTCCTCAGGGAGGCTTCGTTCACACTTCAGAAATGTGACTTGCATTTGACGCATGCAAAATGTATGACAGAGTGCTATAACGTTGGGCTTTGAGCTGTACATAAGAGTTTTCATATATAAATATATGAATGTATGTATTCTAGAACTTTTACAAAAGAGTGTTTAACTCTATTCGGTGCATGGTGAGATCAGAGTGGTTATATTTTTATTCCTTGCCTTTTTTCTTTTTTTTTTTACAGATCTCTCCTGCTTTTCCCAGTTTATAAGCAGTGCCTTATAGCAAGATCAAAGATTTTACATGTTTTTTTTGTTGGGAAGATGTACACTTTCCCTTTCACAAATGGGAATTTTGTCATGCACTTGAAGTTTAAACATCCCAGTAATCATAATAGGCCATCTTAAAGGAATATTCTAGGTTAAATAAGATACAGGGTTCCCATGGTCAGGGAAAACCTGGAAATATCAGGGACTTTTAAAATTTAAAATTTTTGTAGATGCCTAGAATAGACTTTATCAAACTCTTTAAAATTCATAAAAACGTTACAGACTTTTTATACTGAACGAACACTACCGTTCAAAAGTTTTTGGGGTCAGTAATATTTTTGTTTTTAAAATATTTTTAATCAGCAAGCATGCTTTAAATTGATAAAGTGACAGTAAAGACATGCATAATGTTGAAAAATGTGTATTTCAAGTAAATGCTGTTCTTATGAAGGTTCTATTCATCAAAGGATCCTGAAAAGATGTATCAGTTTCAAAGTATATTAAAATGTATTAAAGTTAAATTATAATAATTTCACAATAATACTGTTTTTACTGTATTTATTTGCCTTGGTAAGCATTGAGATTTTAAAAATCTTACGAACCCCAAACTTTTGAACGGTAGCGTCAGGGTGCTTTTCCACTGCATGGTACGGCAATAGTACCATCTCGGGTGAGGTTCCAAGCAAGCCATACCGATACTAAAATGTGACAAGTAAACGTCAGTGCCAATGGCCTCGTGGGCAGCACGCCGAAATATAGCATCGTTGCACTTTGGGTGACCCGAGTTTGAGTAAAGGCTCGTGGACCTTTACCGGTCACGCCACCTCGCTTCCTGTCTACTCTATAATGTCCTGTCACATTAAAGGCAAAAATCGCCAAAAAATAACTGAAAACAGTGCAGATCACTGATTGGTCAGAGAAAATTGTCACTACCAGCGTCATTGGATTTCCGACACAAGCTAATTTAAATAGTCCGCAATAGAGTGCCCCAGGGATGACGTGTTTTTGTAGGCCAACCCGGAAGTTAGCGGCGCACGGGTTCCCTCGACTGAAAGCCTATTCATTTTTCCCATAGACTTTTGGAAAATCGCAGAAAATAAGCTCTGTGTTTAACAAAGGGTTATGACACTTACACGTTTTGTCTGTCAAGATAATCTTTACAAGTTAACACAACATTTATAGATTTTGAAGCCTAAATAAAGTCGTCAGATATAAAAAGCTAACAGCAGGCTATAAACGGACTACAGCACACCATGGTAACGATCAACGTCGTCACCACCACCAAACTTCCTCAAACTTTATTTAGAAAACAACTCTATTTAAAAATATGCTCGCTGATTATATATGCGCTGTGTATGAATACTTATCCACTTTTTCATGAGAAATGCTGTCCAAATGTCCCGTTTTTAATGATGACGTCTAAAGTCCCCGCCAAAGGAAGTAGTCCCTTTTAGCAATTTGTTAGCAACCGCCGAATTTAAGACACATTTAAAGTTTAAAAAAAATCACAAGTGGGTTATAACTGCTGTGTTTTATGTCATAGATCAAAACGTGAAAGTATTTAGAGGCTTGTTAACCACAGACCTTATTTCAGGCGATTTCCACGGCAGTAGAAGCGGAGCAACGATCATCCCACCCACTTTGAAGCGGTACTAAACTGCAGTGGAAAAACAAACCGAGCCAAAGTAAAGCAAGCCGAGTCGTACCACATATGCCATAAATTTGTTTTTGGGGGGAATATATATATATATATCTAAAAGGTTTAATTGGCTAGAAATTCTCTTTCTTTTGTGAGTTCCATCTCCAGAAATTATGTTTAAATATTTATGACTGGAAAAATCATGGAAATTCACTGGGAACTATAAAGTTAATTTTCCCCCACAACATATATGGCTTAGTGTCATTTACCACAAAATTAATTTAATTTCAACTTAAGTTTGCAAAAAATGTTTGTACAGAAAGTCATTTACAATAGCAGACAACAAAGTCAAGCATTTGTCATCACTGACTGTTGTTTAACCTGGAATATTCCTTTGTCAGAATATATTTATGTTCTGGTCTGTGATGAAGGAAAAGCTCTGCATTGAATTTTCAGGTCCTTTATGGTACAGAAATGACAAATATTGGCATAAGGGAAATTTATGCACTTTGAGTAATCTTATAACATTTTTACACCCTGAAATTCTGATGCAATCGAGGCTCTTCCGTTAACAAATGTACGCTTCACCTAAAGCTGCTTCACTCACCTTCGATACCTGTGGTATTTGAACTGAATTTTAAAATGTATTTGTTGACCGCCTTTGTTTGTTTTGTTTTTTTAACACATTTGGGAAAATAACAAATGATCCAAAAAATAACATTTAGAGAGATTTGGTCTAACAGTGACTTTAAGCTAACAGAAAAGCCGAATGCTGCCAAATCACGAAAGGGAAAGAATGTCTCTAAAAAAAAAAAAAACTCAAGCTGCGTGTGCTGGTCTTCAGGGTCTTCCTTCAACCACACAGAATGTCTTCATGTAAAGGGAAAAAGCGGGAGTAAGTGAACACCTCATCAGCTAATCTCTCGTAGTCTTTGGAATAAAGCAGCTAATGCTAAGCTACATATTGTCTTTATTAGTTAACCTGAGCCAAACTGGTTCATGTCAACAAGCCAAGGATTTGTTTTGTTTTGTTTTTTAGGCCAAATAGTGAAAAATCTCTACTACTAAACTTGGGGAATGTTTTGTAAAGTTAGATTACAGCAAATGCCAGTTTATCCCCCAAAAGTTCAAATTGACCATAGCAGTACTTTGATACTGTGGTTAACTGGTTAATTGTGTAATCCAGCTCTGTGAAGAACCCCACTAGCTCATATATGTTAACTCTACAGATGTTTCATACCAGATTAATTTATTGAAATGAACTCTAATCACAGCTGTTCACCCATATGGCTAAAACTGTTGAAGTGTCAAAATGGCAGGTGTTTATTAAAGTCACATTTTGCTCTTTTACACCCTCTGGTTTGTGTTTTTTTATTTTGATGCACTTGAACAACAAATACTTTGCATGAATAGGGTAAGTTAGTACCCTATTTTTTTTTTTTTTTTTTTTTTAAGCAACAAACTATTAAAATGAATGTCATAAATTGTTTCAAAGTTAGAAATGATTATTGGAGTACGTTATTCTACTTCAAAATTTCAGGTAATTTTAATTCAATGTGTTTCTTGCTGTTGGTTTGTAATAGGGCTGGGTTTAAATCAATTCTCATTTTGATGAACCGACATCAATTCTTAAATCCAATCTTTTAGTCTATTCTGTTTTCAGTCGATGAATGAACAAAACATTATAGAGTGCCTTCCATCCAATAAACTACAATAAGCTTTGTTTCTTTTGTAATGAAACCTTCTCAGCCTTCAAATTCTGTCAATTTTTTAATGAAATTCAAATAATAAATACCATTTTGGCACTCTTTAAAGGGTTAGTTCACCCAAAAATGAAAATTCCGTCATTTATTACTCACCCTCATGTCGTTCCACACCCGTAAGACCTTTGTTCATCTTCGGAACACAAATTAAGATCTTTTTGATGAAATCTGAGATATTTCTGTCCCCCCCCCCCCCCCATAGACTGCCTTCATAACTGACACTTTTGACGCTTCATAAAGAGATTGTAAAACTAATCCATATAAAGCTGTTGAGTCTCTTGAGAAAATTTGGACTAAACCACTCAATTCATATGATAAAACAGATTCATTTATGCTTTTATTCACTTAATTAATTTAACCTTTAATATTACAGCAATATACCAACTGGAGTTCTCTATAGTTTACAGCATTAGTTGAAAGATTTCTTCTGTTCCTGAGAAAATTTTCCATGTACTGTACCTGATAGGTAACAATTAATCAATACTGAATCGAATTGAATCAAATTGCAGGCTTGTGAATCGAAATCAAAACAAATCATAATATTTGTCAATACTTTGTTTGTGAAATTTACCAGCAATTTTTACTAACTAAATCAAATTTCATTTACTCTCCTGATTTTAGCCTCATATCGCTCAATTGTCAATTGTATTTAACAATTCAAATAATCATAATTTTGATGCAATATGTTAGAATATTTAATTGAAAAAAAAAAAAATTACAATTTTGAAATGTATTTTCTCAATCTAATATTTAGCTTTAAGCCCAATGTATACTCAGGGCATTCGCAAGACGGTCCATGCATCAATTTTCATCATCGGGAGGGTCTGCTGACATCCGTGCAAACAGTGCACGTACAACGCCGCATGTGCAAGTGATTTGAGCGCTTGAAAACAAAAGTCCACTAGTTTGCAAACTGCGCACATGCTGAATGCCTCTTTGCACACTGTGGAACTGTGTGTGAGATGAAGCAGAATGCAGAAAATGAAGTATATGCTGTAGCACCCATATTGTGTGGATCCTTTTTTCTTTTTTTTTTAAATGTAATGTTTGATAAAATTTTGACTCTCAGTAAATTATTTTTACAGCACATTAGAAAGAAAAACTGATAACATTTTTATAGGAAGTGTTGATAACTAAAAACTAGTATTTGGTCTCAAACTTGCTAGTACTCAAATAGTTAAAGCTTATGTTCAACTTAAATTTGCAACCCTGTTACCCATTCCAATGTACCTCATTCTTCTGTATTGTTGGAGTTTGTGTTAGGACAGAAAGCACATACCAGTTTAAGGTGGTTGTTGACTGAGAGCCCACAGGGCTGGAACGGCCCACTGTTACTTCAGTCAAACACGCTGTATTGTACTTGTGCCCCAAGCTTCATGACAGGTCAGACAAACATTCACACCTGTGGACTAATCTGTCTTTCTCTGCATTCTGCTCGACTCTTGTGTGTGTTTTTTCAGCTAATAATAGTGAAGCAGGTAGAGCAACTAGCTTAAGCTTAGGGATAAAAAGTCTAGACTCAACATGTAATGATAATCCACCATTTTAACCCGTTACCAATTTACGCATATATGACTTCAGTACATAAAAGACTAACTCGGCCGTGTTGTAATACAAATAGCCAATTCATTTTTTGTAAAAAAAGCTTTTTTAATCGATTCACATAGGCTTGCAAAAATGACATTTGAGTTTGAACCCGATCTGTGGTGCAATATAAGTGGAATTCAGGCAGTTAAACTCAATCTGTTGTGCACTGATGAGCAGGAATGCAAACCCATGTGTTATGTGATCTTTTTATCCAGGCACCAGGTGTCCTAGCCATGGCCCTCAAGACCAGCGGTTCAAACTGGGACAGAGGGTGCATTTCTCAGTCAGATTTGACCAACCTCCACTCATCTGTAGTGCTGATTTTGCTGGTCTCTGACCTCGTTTTGCAGTTTTGGCCGTACAATCAGGGTTTGGGTTGAGGAAACCGATCCAGTACAAACCGACCCACACTGTTCCATGAAGATGGAGTTTATAAAAGCGTACGGCGCACTTTCTCATATGCGCCGAGGAAAACGAAGCCTCCCATGCTGATTAACGTCACTCTGGGGATGCTGCCGGCGAACAGCCTTTAGACATGATGACAAAACATATAAAAGCAAGAGTTAGAAATAGCTTTTCAGGCTATTAATAATTACAAAACACACTGATTAATTGAACAAACAAAGAGCATTTTCATTTTACTGGATAAAAACATACAGCACAACCAATATAGTCCGTGAATAGTGTTGTCTAACTTATTACTGAACGAATGACTCCTATGAGCAGTTCTTTTTAGCCAATAAAAAAAAAAAAAACATGCTAACCACTGACTGTTATGTTGTCCATTATTTAATTATGTAGATGACTACACTGTAAAAAAATACTTTCATGATTTATCACATTTTTTCTTTTGTCAAATCAACTTAGATAATTAATGTGGTTCAGATAACATAACATTTTGAGTTTCTGTTGATCAAACCAATTGACTTCATTGTATTAACTCAATTTTTTAATTTGAATGAACTCAATTTTAAGGCAACCAGGTAACTTTAAGCTAAACCAACTATTCTTTTTACAGTGTAGTTGTTCATATGACAACGTATCTCAAGAGACACAGTGAGTTTTGTCAGGAGTATTTTAATAAAATAAAACTTATTAAAATATGTAAACATCTAATTTGTTTAACACAGTTATTAAATGTATAGTTAATGTGAATTATTGGACTGCTTTTATCTTTGTAAACACCTTTTCCAAGAACTATTTTAATTTTATTCAGTGCCGGCAGCACTCATACAGCCCCAGACCATGACACTCCCACCACCATGCTTGACTGTAGGCAAGACACACTTGTCATTGTACTCCTCACCTGGTTGCTGCCACACACGCTTGACAACATCTGAACCAAATACGTTTATCTTGGTCTCATCAGACCACAGGACATGGCTCTAGTAATCCATGTCCTTAGTCTGCTTGTCTTCAGCAAACTGTTTGCGGGCTTTCTTGTGCATCATCTTTAGAAGAGGCTTCCTTCTGGGACGAAGCCATGCAGACTAATTTAAAACAGTGTGCGGCATATGGTCTGAGCACTGACAGGTTGACCCCCCACCCCTTCAACCTCTGCAGCAATGCTGGCAGCACTCATACGTCTATTTCCCAAACACAACCTCTAAATATGATGCTGAGCATGTGCACTCAACTTCTTTGGTCGGTTAATGTCCTGTTAAACCGCTGTATGGTCTTGCCGACCATGCTGCAGCTCAGTTTCAGGGTCTTGGCAATCTTCTTATAGCCTACACCATCTTTATGTAGAGCAACAACTCTTTATTCAGATCCTCAGAGAGTTCTTTGCCATGAGGTGCCATGTTGAACTTCCAGTGACCGGTATGAGAGAGTGAGAGCGATAACACCAAATTTAACACACCTACTCCCCATTCACACCTGAGACCTTGTAACACTAACGAGTCACATGACACCGCAGAGAGTAAATTACTAATTGGGCCCAATTTGGGCATTTTCACTTAGGGGTGTACTCACTTTTGTGGCCAGCGGTTCAGACATTAATGTCTGTGTGTTGAGTTATTTTGAGGGGACAACAAATTTACACTATTATACAAGCTGTACACTCATTACTTTACATTGTAGCAAAGTATAATTTCTTCAGTGTTGTAACATGAAAAGATATAATAAAATATTTACAAAAATGTGAGGGTTGTACTCACTTTTGCCAGATACTGTGTACACACACACACACACACACACACACACACACACACACACACACACACACACACACACACACACACACACACACACACACACACACACACACACACACACACGTATGTATGTATATAATTAACAAAATTCATGTTAAATTGACAGCTAGTCATAGAACATTTTGTAAACTAGATGCTACATCAGCAACATCAGCTTGGATGTATCTTTTTTAGATTAATTTCACAGAGCAGCATAAAATAAAACATTAGCCACGCTCAATAACACAAGTATTCAGTATTTCTCAGCTGACAGTGTGTTGTTTGACAGATTCTGGAGCGTTTGAGCAGGAATGTGCAGTGTAGGGGTTGTTGATGTTGGAGAGGTTAGAGGATGCGACAGGCCATGAAAGTACTGTAGTCTCCTAAGGCTCTTTTCCACGCAGCTGCTTTTGGTATAAGCACTGGCCCCCGGGGGCCTCTCCGCATGACTGATGGCCAGATGACATCCACACACGTCCCTCGAGCTCCCAGCACACCCCCAACACTCTCTTGCTTCGGCTCCCTCTGCTTCCTTTCTCGTTTTGTTTCATCTTCCTCAACTCTTCTTACTGTTTCTTTTTATTCCTTCTTGAAAGTTGCTGAAATCCATGTCTTGCTCACCCTACATACCAAATTCATGCCCTGTCGAGCCATCCAAACAGACTGATTTGGGATCAGCCTCCTCAAGTCCTTCAGTGTGACACCTGTGGGGGATAATGGTGGTCGGAAAGTGGGGGTGGGATGGATCTAAAATTAGGAATAAGGTCACGAGTGGTGTAACCTCTAATACATCAATTTTGTCAACTGCAAAGCTGTACAAGGTGCCAAGCATGTCAGGGATCTCTTGACTATTCCAGTGATTCGCAGAACTCGATGTTTCAGCATGCTTCTTCTGGGATCATGTGTTTTACAGAGAGAGTGAGCGTGTGTGTGCGGACCTGTGAGCAAACACACTCATCCTGGAACGAATTAGCAAGGACGCATTCTGACAGTTTGTCTGTGCTGCGTGGGGTTGGTATTTCAGACTATGCACTAAAAGAGAAATGTGAAACCTTGCATGTGTGCTTTGAGTCAGTTCTGGCCCTATCTTCAGCAACGGAAAACACAAATATGCATCACAGGAACTTTGTACAGATAGTACAACTACTAAAATATTGTTTCATACTTTCTGAAGAAAGAGTGAGTGCTGCTTATACGATTAGAGTTGAATAAAAATATAGATTTTCTGATAAATAGCATTAAAATACAAAGCAACTATACAAGTACTATAGAGGTGCATTCAAGCCATGTTGAAATCACTGCAATTATATGATTTTGTTTCATCTTTTATACAGCTTGTAATTAGGCCTACATCTTTCTGAGAGCTCTAACCAAGCAAGAATAATTTGCCATAGTTGTCAGTATAGCCAAGTGTTGCAATGGAAACGCACAATTCTGAGGACACAAAAAGCTCAGAGTAGATTGTCCACTATGTCATAGTATGGTAATTATGACATGAAAGCAGCATTATCAAAGTCCCTTTAAGACAAGTCATTTCACTGGGCGGCCATCTTAGAAACGCCTCTCGGCCATGCACGTGCAGCTCCTATCTCTTTGAATGGGGAAAACATAAAATTCTCCAAAGCTGTTCACCAAACTTTCAATAAAATTTCGCATTTGTAATCACAGATGAAATCTGACAACAACTGTCTCATAAATTTAGTTTCTAAACGCTCAAACCATGACTTAAATGCGCGTCTCTATCGGAAGTGCGCATCTGTGCCGCTACAGTGACGCGATGACTTTACCAATTGGCGATTGACTCTTGTTTAGAAGGCAGACTTATTCCGCCATTTTGCACGTTGCACTTTCTCCCATTCATAATAATACAAGTGCACCATCTTTCTATATATAACGTCTTTGGCATTATTCACAAATAATAAATGACTGTTTCTTTTTAGTGAGCCACAAACATACATGACCAGTGTAATCTGATTCACTAACCAATGACTCTTATGAGTTGGTTCTTATGAGAGAGATTCTTTTTACGTACAGTAAATGGATATTATAAATAAAATACACACTAAAATGAATAGCAATTGAATAAAATTGAAAAGACATCTGAAAAGAATCAAATTAAGTCTTCATAGATTAGAATAAAAATGAATAAAGAAATCTTTAGCCCTAGTCATGATGCAAGAGTGTAGGTTGATGCCAGGTTGTTGCTAGGGTGTTCTGGATGGTTTCTAACTGGTCCAATAAAAAGAGTCCACTCTCAAGTATCTATACATATGGCTCAGGTCCATCTGGGAGATTTTATTCTGTTGTATCATCCAGCATGTAAACAATAGTAATAAAAACTTTAATGCCATGCATTATCTATTATCTTGCAAGCAAACAACAAACCATCCCAATCTGCTAACAGGAAATTAAACAAAGGCCGCAATATACTTCAAACTAAGTTCTTTTTCGTTCTTCGTTCAGGAGTAAAACGAAGTTCGAAATACGTGACCAGCGATATACTCTAAACGAACATCTGACTCCGCCCACACTGCTGAGAGCGGCATTTTGATGAATATGTAAATATGTGCCGTGCACTTTCTTCTCAGTAACAAAATAAACACAACAAAAATGAGAAAACTGCAAGCATTTTTATAGAAAGCATAAGAAAAGCATCTGATCATAACAACATTGATATGTTAGTTAGAACGAGCTCTGCAAATTAGCACTCCGGTCACGTTTATATAGCACTTTATTCAATAGACTGCTTAAAATCATGCAGCTTTACAGTATCAAAAATGAAAAACGTTGTCAGTGCCTCATTTTATCAGAAGCACAACTTAATTTTTTACTATAAAGTGGCTATCCAGTGTGTTCGTGTTTTCACCCGCAGAGATCTTACCTCAACGAACTCAAACACACGAAATGAAACGGAGATGCGAGTGAAGGCGGAGCCTCGGCGCACACCTCCCATTACGTTATCGTCACTGACCAATGGCAGTTCGAAGGTGTTTTGCAGCTGGAGCAAACTCTTCCTGAAAGTTCGCTTTGGCAAGCCGCTTTGAAATATGTAATAACTTCGAAATAACTTCCAAAAAGAACACAAAACGAACTTCGTTTTGGCCTGATTTTGTTCGAAATTACATCACATCAGTTCGTTCTTCGATTTCATTTGAAGTATATCGGAGCCTTTAAGACAAAACAGTTATGTCACAGTAGGGTTGGGAATCAAAAATCGATTCCCACTTTTTTACAATAAAATTTTCGATCCCACTTAACGATTCCTGTGTGCGCATTTTTACGTGGTTTTAAACCATTCAAGCGCGAGAAGGCGCGAAAGCGAATTCAATTTGGTACTCATTTTCTGCACACCCACAGTGCGTGCACAAAAAACCTCCTCTCATATAGTGTACAAAAACTGAATTGAGTTCTCTTTCACATCTTCTTGCACTTTAATAGACAAATACAGACACAATTTTGTTAAAATATCCTCGAAAACACAGTTGGTTATGTCTTAAGTGAACGTTAATAATTGAGAAAGAAAACGCACAGCCGTATATATAAGGATTATTCTATATTTTATTTATAAAAAGAAAACTATGTTCAGTATTTGCTAATTTGTTCTTATTATATTACTGGCTGTATACTTGATTTAATAATGTTTGAAATTGATATTAGTCTTGTTTATTAGTTGTTTCTTTAGGCTGTTGATTTTGCTCATGGCTCAACAATGCTTTTGCAAAAAGAAACAGAATAAATAAGTTTAATATCTAAATATTTTTACCATATTGGAATCGAAACTGAGAATTGATAAGAATCGGAATTGGAATCAAAATCACTAAAATTCAAACGATATCCAACCGTATGCCACAGTCAGATGAGCTCATTGTGACAACATCACCCTGCCCAGCCATGATCACCAGTTAGTCAGCAGTTGACGGGTCTAATAACACCCCTATTAATGGCTCTAAAAATACTGCATGCTTACCAGAAGCTTACTAAAGTAGATTTCAGATCAGAGGCTGGTCATACACCACTGCAACACTCTAAAAGAAGCAATATACACTATATCTAACCAAAGCTCCAATTGATTTCACTGCAACTGGAGGTAATTATGAGCTAACTGCAACATGCTCATTGTAAACATTGCAAGCATTACTCTGTCAATGGGCTGCTGCATCATCCTGGCCTACTTGCTTGCGGACATGGGATCCGTATGCGGCTGTAGTCTGGGTTGGGGTAGCAACACTTCAAAGCTTTGAGGAAGGTTAGCTCACAAGCACATGGCTTCATTGATTGCCGATGTTTTGGTTGGTGTGGTTAGAAGCTCTCTGCAGAGCTCTGACACACATGGAAGCACTTTCTGGCTTCACTAGTCTGCAATTGGAGCCATTACAGTAATTACAGCTTTAAAGCCAGGCAATTTGTAGAAGGCATGCAGTAGTGAAACTGCCAGAGTTGTTGCCCTTTATGCAAGCATAGCCGAGCCCCTTTGCCTTCTCTGTTTTTTTAGCCCCGGCTTCTCTTAGAGTTTTAAATATTGCAATCTGGGAAGGGATTTTAGGAATTCCTTGAAGTTGTACAGCCTATTGTTTGTGCTGCCCAAAAAAGTTAAACATTTACTGAAGAAATTTCAGAAAAGTTTAAGATGGAGAGAGAAAATTTTATTATGAAGAGAGAGATTCACAGGATCACTCAATGGGCATCTGTGCACAGAACAATAGTGACTGCCCACTTTTTTCCACTGACCTTTTAATGTATTTGTCATCTATTTTAAGTTATTGGAAATACAATATTTGAAGCAAAAAAAGTATGAAAAACAAGAGGAAAAAATACTTAATATATTTATGAATGAACTACAGTCACACAATGCGAAATGTGTAATCAAATACAAAATTATTTAACAATAAAGATTTTAAGGGTCTAAGATTTTTTTTTTACGTCTCTTATGCTCACCAAGGCTGCATTTATTTGATCAAAAATACAGTACAACAGTAAGATATATAAAATATTACTACAATTTAAAATAACTTTTATTTCAATATATTATAAAATTTAATTTATTTCTCTTAAGGCAAAGCTGAATTTTCAGCATTATTACTCCAGTCTTCAGTGTCACATGATCATTCTAATATGCTGATTTGTTGCTCAAGAAACATTTCTTAATAGTATATAATATGTTGAAGACAGTTGTGCTGATTAACATTTGTGGAAGCTATGTTTTTTTGTAATATTATAAATATCTGCAGTGACAATTTAATGTGTCCTTGCTGAATAAAATTATAATTTCTTAAAAAAAAAAAAATTAGGCATTGCGGTTGTGTGTTTCTTAAAGGGTTAGTTCACCCAAAAATGGAATTTCTGTCATTATTTACTCACCCTCATGTCGTTCCACACCTGTAAGACCTTTGTTCATCTTCGGAACACAAATTAAGATATTTTTTGATAAAATCCGATTGCTCAGTGAGGCCTGCATTGCCAGCAAGATAATTAACACTTTCAATGCCCAGAAAGGTACTTAAAAACATATTTAAAACTGTTCATGTGAGTACAATGGTTCAACCTTAATGTTATGAAGCGACGAGAATACTTTTTGTGCACCAAAAAAAACAAAATAACGACTTTATTCAACGATATCTAGTGATGGGCAATTTCAAAACACTGCTTCATGAAGCTTCGAAGCTTTATGAATCTTTTGTTTCGAATCAGTGGTTCGGAGCATGTATCAAACTGCCAAAGTGTTGTGATTTCAGTAAACGAGGCTTCGTTACGTCATAAGTGTTTCGAAACGTTTCGAAATTTCAATAGTTCACGTTATTTTGTCAGATTGATACACGCTTCGAATCAGTTGTTCGGAACGTGTATCAAACTGCCAAACAAAAGATTTGTGAAGCTTCAAAGCTTCATGAAGCAGTGTTTTGAAATCGCCCATCACTAGATATTGTTGAATAAAGTCATAATTTTGGGGAATTTTTTGCACAAAAAAAGTATTCTCGTCGCTTCACAGCATCAAGGTTGAAGCACTGTAGTCACATGAACAGTTTTAAATGTGTCTTTAGTACCTTTTGGGGCATGTGAAAGTGTTAATTATCTTGCTGTCTATGGAGGCCTCAAAGAGTCATTGGACTTTATCAAAAATATCTTAATTTGTGACCATTTTTATTTTTGGGTGAACTAACCCTTTAAAAGGAGCTTATAATGAATGGGGGAAAAACATTGTTGACTGAGGAATGCAGTATTAGGACACAGTCATTTACACTCACCCAGGTATTCCTCGGCTCTTCCACACTTCATACAAAACCATTGGGATGTTTCCACTGGCTGTGCTCGTCCCAGCCTGACAAAAAGAGACAAAACACAGCAATGACTGATGATCTGTCGTTAAGCTTCCTGTCAAACATGTGAACACACACTGTGTTTTGTCTTCCTTTCGATTCTGCTATGTCCCTGGTATACATTACCCATCTCCACCTGTTCAACAGCTCCCCTTTCTGCTCAATCTATATTTATAGTCCCTCTTCTGCAAACCCACAGTACCTTCTTCAAAACAGCCATCTATATCAGGAAACTGTGAAGGAGAGTTAACGTAACAACTGTGTGTTTTACACTGGCACACACCACTTTCTGAGACTAATTTCGATAGCTCTATATTTAGACTGGGTTAGTTTTTCATATTTCAGTGTTTAAGTTGATGAGTTGACTGTACATTGAGCAGACCAGTGCACTGCAGTTCCCCACATGGCTTGGAAAACAGCCTGGAGTGTCTGTAGGCCAAAACACACAGTAAAGCAGACATGCCTGAACATGAGGTCTCAATTTCTTTGATTGGTCAAATGAAAGAAAGAGAGAGAGAGAGAGAGAGAGAGAGAGAGAGAGAGAGAGAGAGAGAGAGAGAGAGAGAGAGAGAGAGAGAGAGAGAGAGAGAGAGAGAGAGAGAGAGATTTGGGCAAACACAAGACAACTTGAAGTGATGACCTGAACCATGACACCTTCAGCAAAACACATCATTGTTCTCAGCCAATGGAGTGAGGAAACAGGTGCAAAAAAGACCCTTCATTAAGATTTCTACTTCTTAAAGCGGCCAACATTTTATTCAAATGCAAAATCAACTCCATTTATAATGTTTGTCAAGTATAAATGTAGTTTTTCTTGACCATTCCCATCCTCTTTCTCTGACCATTAGAATTAAACCGTTTGTGCTACTGTACCTTTGAAGTTCTATATGTAAAAATTACACTTGTATATTACTATATGTAAAAATATTACACTTGTATATTACTCTGAACCTCCTTATATTAAATGGGTCATGAACTGTGTTGTTTTATTGTTTTATAATGTTTCCTGGGGTTCACTTATAATGTTAGTATGATTTTTACATCAAAAATTATTAGACATAAAAGGCATTTTTCCTACCCTGATTTTAGCCCTCTTATTTGAATGCTGTTTTGGGGCGTGTCTGCTGTGAGACTTTAGTGTAAACACCCACTGCTGTGATTGGCTAACATCTTTGCATATGAAATAGCAAGTATTACATGTGGAATTCTCTCGAAAACTTTTAGCACGTTTTTACTATTACAGCTCTCAAGGTTTACTTATTGTGAAAAGTGTTTTCAAGAAAAGATTGTGGTATGAAAGGTTGCAGCGATGAGCATGTAGCATGTTGAACGCATGAAAGCAGTGATCTCGTCATTGTAACATGATTTCTGCACACTAACGAATGCTTTCATCATAACTAACAGTGCAAACATAATGTCAATAAGAGATTTGGTGCGAGTTCAGAACTCAGTCACTGATAAACTCACGATAGCTTAATCGCTTTCTATGTACAATTTAATGACAGTTTAAATAACATTATTTTCATCCTACTAGGAGAAACAATGAGAAGTTGACTGTTTAGTCACTGGTTTGATTTACTAACAATAAACAATTTTGAGACAAAGACGACTGTACATGGTTTTCCTCAACCTGCCGCTGCACACCAATTTGCACTCTTCAAAGGCATGTTCATCGCTTATGTCACGTTCTCAGTCATTCCCGGACTACATTTCCCACAATCCTCCCTGGCAATCACCTGCACTTACTTCACCAATCAGTAATCACCACACTCAGCTGCAGCACATTATCTGGACTATTTAAGCCACTCACATCCTGTCATACTTTGCGAGGTCTTGTTTACTCCTGTGACAATTCTAAGCGTTATCAACCCTGTCTGTCTGCCTGTTTCTGATCCTGTTTGTTCCCCGTGTACGATACTCTGCTGCCTGCCCTTTTGGACTGTTTAATGTTTCCTGGATTTATGATTGTTATCTGCCAGCCCAGACCCATTGCCTTTTCCTCGACTACGATTCTGCCTGCTCTCTGCCATACCTGTTTGCTGTTGTTCTAGCATTGCCTGTCTGACCACAAACTCTGCTTAAATAAAGCTTGCAAATGGATCTGACCTCGTGTCCCGCCTTGTTACAGCTTAGTTGCTCGATCCAAAAAACAGATTTTTAGTAATTTACTGTCAATTTAATTTCAACCTGTAAAACTTTAAATGTTGCTATATTTTTATGGTAAATTTCTGCCAACCAAATCTTTTTATTTATTTTTCACCATAAATGTCACAGATTTATTTTTATTTTTTTCACTGAGGCCGGGCCAAATTGCAGAGTACTATGTTAACAGAGACTTGTCTAAGCGTTGTCTGAGTGTGGTTCCCCTCATTGCAAAGACTATGTATCTATCTGTATCTTCACAATTACATTGCATCTTTCCATTCTTGTTTTAATATGTTCCTGTATTAAAAATTAAAATGCTAAATATGAGTGTTTACCACTGGCATTCGCTGTGTCGTGTTTTTTGGATTCATTATGTCGGACTCACCGCAGGTAACTCATAATCTGCAATTGTTACTCCTGTCTCCTGACAAAAACATTGCATGCGGTGCCTGTGGAGTGTGGAAAGTTACTGGAGCGTGCAGCTGCGCACGTCTCGCACAAGAAACATAATGGCAGTGATTGACAAGCCAGCGGGGCAATCGTTTACACGATGATCGCGTAAACGATTGGCTGATGTTTTTAAGGCCCTACCTTGTGCACAGATGATGTTTATTAATATTATTCCTTTCAGTGCACCTAATAAATAGTCTTTTATCAGTTAGTAAAGACAGTTTCAAGTAATATTGCAAAAATGTATAAAACAAAACATCCTCTTTAGCACCTTTAAGGGCAAAATTGTCTAAAACTGCATCAGAAATCGCATACTGTCTAGTAGGTACTACATTTGTTTTGAAACTTTTTGGCCATTAAAAAAGTATGTTCTATTGTATGAATGTGTGTAGTATGGATGAAATTTGGATGTACTAAATCTGACATGTTGTCACTGCCATGTGACTTACAGCATCAGTTCCTCTCCCGGATATCATATTATGTTAATCGGTCATGCAGGTACTTTTCGCCTACAGTTTTTTGAATACTATTAATTTGGACATACTACTCTTTTTGTGTACTGTTTTTCACATACTAAATTGTATGGAGGTAGGTATAATAGATACACAAAAATGAATAGGAATCAAATCAAAGAGAAATATTAAATCAAATTGAGAGCATGTACATCAGAATCAAAATGTATCAGGAAATCTCTATTGATACCCAGTCCGGATGCTAGAGTGTTGCCAAGATTTTGCAATGTGGTTGCTAAGGTGTGGTGGGTGGTTTGGTCTGGGAGGTAATTGGTCTAATCAAAAGAGCCCACAAAGGGTATTCTTTGTCTGATGAAGAGCCTGTATGCTCGGAATGTCAGCTGAGTCTGTTAATACATTTCTATATTTTTGGAGCCGTGGTGTGCCGACTTCACACTTTTTTTCTACACAGTAAGTTTAATCGCCAACAATATTATTGTTTGTTTTGTTTTTTTACTTTGTCACAGTGCATTCTGGGATTACCTTCTCTGTTACATACAATGCCGCTTTAGATTTTTGCCAAAATTTGGCAGAAGCTGAAGTTGCTTAGCTTTTGGAACAGCCTTTGCATCAAACTTAGCCTAGATTTTGGAACAGAGCATCTGCACCAGATACCAAGTCTGCAGCCTTGCAGCTCTAAAGTACAGTTCCGCTCCAGTCCATAGACAACTGGAAATTACACTTGAATATACAAACGTCTTCTGACATCTAACATGCACATACACAGCTCTGTCTGTTTTGAGTCTCGACTGGACAGCGGACAGTAAGGGGGAGTGCATTTGTGCGTCAGTAGCGTCCCTGGATAACCCTGCTATTGGATCAAGCTGTGTGTCTACTGAGGCTTTTTCTTCACTCTCTCTCTTCTGTTGCTTTTGTCTACATTAGGCCCGTTTGTTTGCTCACCTTGCACTCCATCTGGGAGGCATCAGGAGACAGATTTAAACAACAGTTTCAAAGTCTCACCTTAGCCAACATTATCCGAGTCTTCGCCACATCCAGTGGAGTTGTGACGAACGCTGCTATTCCACCTGGAGAGAGACATATTGTGCATATGTATCAGCACATAAACACAAACAATCACTAATTACAGTGTTAATCATATTATAATTACCACCGAGCATAAATGTAAATATGTGGCATGACATCAGCACTGATCACCCGATGGAAACGTTCTGGAGAAAAAGAGAATTTTTCAAACTATCCTGGCACTGTCAGGAACCAGTAAACATTCATGCACATTCATAAACTTGTTTTGGCGTGAATGAGAACAGAAAGAGGTTCTCTCTCGTCTCTAAAAGGGTTCGGACAAACAACAGCATCAAACTTTAAACATGCTCTTCTCAACACTGAAATAAACCACTAGTTCTCCCATAATGCCTAATTTCACTTCATTAACCAACAATTAAAGGTGTCCCAAATGCAAGTGATGTGTTTTAGAGAAATGTTCCAGTAACAGGCTGTCAATTACCACAGAAAATAATTTTGAGTCGTAACTCAGATTGTAAAAACAAGCAAAAACTTGTATACAATGGAAGTTTATTCTTCCATACTAAAAAAATTAATATTTTGAGCAGTAAAGTTGTCACCATTAGTAGCAGTTGAGATTATTTTCTTGGCATAAATTATGGTTACGTGTTACCAACATAATTATATAAATATAAACAGTTTTACCCTGGTGTAGACCTTAGTGAGGTTGGACACCATACTGAATTTAACGCAGATGAATATGAGGCTGTGACGGAAAGACGCAGTCTTTACAATGGCACTCACTGTATAAAAGTCCTAGATCATGTAATTTTCACAACTCAACTTTTAAAACTTTTGAACAATTGAACAAATGTTGTTAAACAACAAAAGTACAATCCACTGAATGCACTTGTATTTCATTCCTGTCAAAAATAAATATGGAGCTTCCCTGACTGAGGTCTCTTCTTTTGTTCTTTGTTGGCTGAAAGATCTTCTCAATCCTACCCAAATAGCAGAGTATCTCACCATTTTCTTTTGCAATTTCTTGAGCACTTGACTGAATCCTCTATATAAACAAATAAATAAATACAATTTAAATGTAATATATCAAATTTATAAATAAATAAAATATTTTAAATACATAAAATTTAAAAAATAATGAATAAAAGGGGGAAAAAAATACTTCTCTTACAATTTATTTCCTTCATGACTATTTTAACTCATTTCCCCCTGAACAAATTCAATTCAAAAGCATCTGCCAAATTGAAAAAATAAGTTTTCTTGTGAATATAAGGCAGAAGTTACCAGATTCATCAGCTTTACATGATCATGGTAATGGAAGGAGGATCTATAATAGGAAATAACTCTGGACAGACAAGGTTAACATGCGATTCTACTTCATTAGATTCATGTTAACCCACATAATGTTTAAAGGATTAGTTCAACCAAAAATTAAAATTCTGTCAGTAATTACTCACCCTCATGCCGTTCTACAACCGTAAGACCTTCATTCATCTTCGGAACACAAATTGAGATATTTTTGACGAAATCGGAGAGGTATATGACTCGTCTTCGTTGTCATTCTAATACGTTGTTTACGTTCAGCGCTTCCAAGTTCTACGTCAGAACACAGACTCATTATTGCCCAGGTCCTGCTTCAGCATCACACGCATGCGTCGTGTAGCTCACGTGTGCAACTTTGGCAAATACTGAGCCGGTGTTCGGACGGAAACACGGAAGACCTTCACTGTGCTTACTGCGGCAACTGCGTAAGGATAATGACAGGGAAGAGAAGAGATTGTTGAATAAAGTTATTATTTTTGTTTTGTTTTTGTGCACAAAAAGTATTCTCGTTGCTTCGTAATTTTAAGGTTGAACCACTGCAGTCACATCATCTTTTTTATCGATGTCTTTAGTACCTTTCTGGACCTTGAAAGTGTTGATTAAATTGCTGTCTATGGACGAGTCATATACCTCTCAGATTTTATCAAAAATATCTTAATTTGTGTTCTGAAGATGATCAAAGGTGATTTTTTGGGTGAACTAACCCTTTAAGTTTCATGGCTATACTTGCAAAAAAAGCAATGCCTTTCATTGTAACCAAATTACTGTAGGGGCTGCTTTTGCTGGTTTCCTGAGGGACGAGATGAAATTGCCTTCAGTGGTAATCAACAGCAAGTCACACATGTGAAATTGTATTGTATGCCCAATATTGTACTGAACCTAGAACAACACTCTTTAAAAAAGTAAAAGAAGATCACAATAATGGGGATTGAGACAGATTTGGAAAATAAATTTGGGTGATTTCACAATGACGCCAACGACCGCAATCCACCTAAAGTGATATTTCTGTGCCAAAGCAGCACATGTGCACACACAATCCGAATCCAACATCACTCTCCAGGTGGCGTGGCTGGCAGCCATGATCTTTCCCCTTTAGGTGAAGCATCCTCATCCCTCCATTGTGTCCCAGTACCTGATGAGTTATCACGAAGATGTTTTCCTGAGTGGTGACTGGGGAATGAGACAGCTGCAAGACTTGAGCTCCTTTAGAATAAACTCTGACTCAATGACTGCTGACCACAGCTACGAAAGTTACAGAGCATGATGCAGGGGCAATAAAAGGTCAATGTTGCACACTTCCTCTACTGACTCTCCACCTACAATTACAATTTCTGTGCCTCTCTGTTGGTGCACACCAGCTGATGAACAACCTTATGTGACCATCTTGACCTGTGTGGAATTAAAAAGGAATGTGGCTGGGTAAAGTTTGGATATTCCTGGCGTTGGACCCCATCCCAACTCCCTATCTCTCGTTCTCCTTCGCTCTCTTTCCCAGACCTCTGTGCCGAGGCTAATCCCACACACCTGCGAGAGCTCCGCACACTGCTGCCTGCCAAGAGTCCAGCCGTCCCCCCTGCCTCCTCCACCACACGGCCTACAGAGGGAAAGAGGGAGAGAGAATTGGGGATTATTACATTTATCAGTCACATAAAAAAAACACCCAAATCCCTTGGGTTTACATGTATGGGAACTCAACAGAACAACTATCCTAATGTCCACATCTCCGGTATGATGTCAAAAGTCTCATTTTCCACACAAGGAACAGTGACAAAATTTGAAAGAAAGAAATCTTCTCTGACTTCCACAGCTCAGTGCTATTGTACACACATGTTAACTCTATCAATCCCTGGAAAACACATTGTCTTTCATGCTGGTTTAGAGTTTTCCAAAAAACAAGGGGAAAATGATATTGAGCTTTGATGAGTGTCACAGATGGAAGATTATGGTGAAAAGGGGAAATACTAGTCCTGGCTAAGATATTAGACCTGTTCCAAAACCTAGTGTGCTGCTTATCTGTCATCTACTGTTATGTCTACTAAAGAAGTGTTCCTAACAGAAATAAAATAAAATAAAAATCACTGAAGCGCTGATCAAAGATAACTATTTATCGAGTGCATCTCATGTGGCATGCAATTAACTTTGATGTTAGCATGTTGCTAAGCTAACAAAAAAAAAAAAATCTAACATGAAAGTACACAGCACACAGAATATAAAGCAAACTGGTCAATTTTTATTTAGTTTTTTTTTTGTATTTGTATTATTTTTTGGTATTAAACAAAATTTAAGCATGTGTATAATCAACGTTTCTTTCTATGCTACTGTTTAAAGTTTGGTGAACATAAACATTTAAAAAAAAAAATTAGTTAATGCTATTTCATGCATTCTGACTTCTAACACTGTTAAAAGAGATGCATTCTCATGCTAAACATGGCCAAAGTTTCAAAACATGAGTTGGACGTATGACAGAGTATTTCTGTGCTAAATCCACTTCTTCCAGTTTCGGTACAGGATTCAGAGAGTTTTTTTCAAATGTGTACTGTATGATGTCAAAAGAGAGCAGAATTCCTTGTATAGGCACTTCTCCCTGATACGCGCGCACACACACATCACCCAGAGCAAGAGCAAGAGCATGCCCATCAACGCGCTTCGTTCGGGTTACGGAAGCAGAGAGATTTTTGGCTGTGTCCCAATTCAGGGGCTGCACCCTTTGAAGGCTGCATACATCATTGAGGCAGTCTCATTTAAGAAAAATAAGCATTAGATTGCAATGTTAGAAAGAAATTACAGTATTTTACTCCTCACAATGAATATCAGTCAATTTTATTACGGTTACTTTTCATAAAGAAGGCATCCTTGATGACGTATGCAGCCTTCAAATGCGACCTCCGGAGGACACAGTCTCCGAAATGAGACGCAGCTCCTGTCACCGATGTCTGCGTTTTGTTGGAAATCGCCACGCAAGTGCATATAATGTAAACAACACAAATGTTTTTGTTCCCTTTTTATTATAATGATGTCGCAGCTAGCATGCGATCTCTAGGCAGAAGCTGCACGTGCTCGTGACTTTTTAGCTCCGCCCACAGCACTGACAGCAGACACGCCTTCAGGATCTCTGCTTTTTTCGGAAAGACTCAGTTTAGCGTATCTATCTTTTATAAATATGACAAAACTAAAAACTTTTCGGAGATATGAAGGATGCATTGTTACCCTATATGTACTCAAGATTAACATGAGATACTGTGTGTGATACCCCCCTTTAAAGGTGCCCTAGAATCAAAAATTTAATTTACCTTGGCATAGTTGAATAACAAGAGTTGTGTACATGGAAATTACATACATGTTTAAAAGACCTCCGAAAAACAGGCGAATCCCAACATAACACCAACTGTTACGTAACAGTCGGGATCATTAATATGTACGCCCCCAATATTTGCATATGCCAGCTCATGTTCAAGGCATTACACAAGGGCAGCCAGTATTAACGTCTGGATCTGTGCACAGCTGAATCATCAGACTAGGTCAGCAAGCAAGAACAATAGCGAAAAATGGCAGATGGAGCAATAATACCAAAGCTGTATTTGTTTGATCAGAAATGCAGTAAAAACAATAATATTGTGGAAATATTAGAATGTAAAATAACTGTTTTCTATTTTAATATATTTTAAAATGTGTGGGGCTTTTTTCTGTGATGGCAAAGCTAAATTTTCAGCAGCCATTACCCTAGCCTTCAGTGTCACATGATCCTTCAGATCCTTTTTGTGGAAACAGCAGCATTTATTTGAAATTTATTTATTTTTTTAACATTATAAAATGCCTTTACTGTGACTTTTGAACAATTTAATGCATCTAATGCTAAATAAAAGTATTGGACTGTAAAAAAAAAAAAAAATGGGAAGAAAAGGAAGACTTCAAACTTTTTAATGATACTACATTTTGCATATTTTAGTTGCAATGCATTCTAGGATTGTCTTCTCTGGAAATCATACATCTAATGCTGCCTTCATGTTTGGCTATAATGAGATATACAAAGTATGTCTCGTTATAGCCAACATTGTAAAACAATGTTGCTGCCTTTTAGAAGAGCATTTGCAAAGCTGTCAGGCAGCTCACTATGTTTTGGAACAGAGCTACTGTGTTGCTGAGACAGGTAAGACAGGTTTGACAGGATCTCAGTCATTTGCACAATTTGTACTAATTTTAGGATGGCTAATTGTTGTTTGAACTTAGTATTTAAAGAGGTGAAGTAGGAGGGAAGGAATGTGGTAAGTTAAAGAGAAATGTGTGTGTGAGGACCGTTGTAGAAAGGAGGAGGGAGTTTCACGTGTTTGTTGGTTTAATGTTGTGTTTGGTGGGAGTTATTATGCAGCCAGGCTGCAAATAATTGCTGGAGTTTTCCTACAGCCTCAGACCAGGAGCATCTGATGGCTAAGAAAGGAAAACAATTGAAGAACAGCATGAAGTAATTATGAATGATCCACTCCAACTCTGTGCACAAGAACACACACACATAAATGCTCTCTTCGTCAGTACATCATGTGTGTTTCATTAGCTGTCAGATTAAGGAAGAGTCTTTGTTTTCAAGTTCAAAGAGCTTGTGCTGGACAACATCCATTCCTCCTCGTCACACTCACTGAAAACAAACTGGAAGCAAGTTCTCCTCAAAACAAACGGATTGACCACTGCACTACATGCCAGGATGTACCTGACATGAACTACATTAGGCACTAAGACAGGTATTACATTTAACTGTGATTATATTTTATCATTAAAATGACATCAAAAACATGTCGTTGCCTTCCAAAATATGTCAGAATGCCTTCATAATGCAATGCAAGTATGTGTTGCCATCTCAATGTTGCTACATGTGGGCACTATAGTGGAAATTAGCATGTATTCTTCTTAGACTGCTTAGAAATCTTCTTAGCATGTCTACAGTCTTCTTCTTTGTCAACTACTTTCATGGAAGAGAAACAGCTTGATGAGTCTATATTGACGCAAATATAGTAAATATTTTGTCATGTCATGTTCATTCATTTTAGTGTTTTATCTATAATTTTGGTCGATGAAAAAAATATTGTTGATGAGAAAGAGTTCAACAAAATTCAACATTAAGTGCCCTATTTTATCTAAACACATGGTGGGCATGTCTGAATCCACTTTTGCTAGTTTAACGATGGGAAAAATGGTTGGCGTGTCTGGCGCATGGTCTAAAAGGGTTGTCCCTATTCTCTTAATGAGTAATGGGTGTGTTTTGGGTGTAATGTGCAATAAACCAATCTGAGTTTAATCTCCCATTCCCTTTAAAAGCCAGTTGCACTTGCGCCATGGTGGATTCGCTATTTACATGGCAGAATTTGCAAGCGAAAAAGCTGAACGCTTCTCCAGAGAGGAATATTTATTAATATTTAAAAATGTCTGCATGCTGCTGTGCGTCTCTATGTGTGTAATAAGCATAGTGAACACATGTTGTGCACCCACCTATAGGCGCATATTACTAACATACTCTTTAAATAACAAAAAAAAAAAAAAATGCGGCATTGACTTTAGACCAGGTTTCAGTTGGTCAATGGTACAGTCTACTTCAGTTGCCTCAAAATAGCAACACACCAAGAATGCGCCTGAACACACCTAGTTTTCAGACCAGCACACCCATGGGCGAACAGATGGGTGCAAATGCATTTGCTACTTAAATAACGTGGCACAGGACGTGAAAATGATAACTGTATTGGGCTGAAACTGGCAAAAAACATTTGCGTTGCGCCTGGTGCCACATTGCGCCGGGTGCATGATAAGGCCCTTAAAGTCACAATGAAATGGAAGTAGTGGCAGATTTTCTGCCATATTGTGATGTAACGCATTAGCGAAAAAGAAAAAATAAAGTAAGAGAGGGACTTGGTCCCATATATCGGTTGTTTTGGATTTTGAAGTGTGGCCATTGCACTCAAAAACAGAGGAAGATAAACGCGAGCTTGCATGGGCGGAGTTTAACACTAGAAGTCCCAGAGATTTGTAACCCTCCTTTAGCCAAGTGCATGCTAACTGGCTAGTCTTTTGGCTATCATTAGCATCAATTCATGTGTAAATATGGTCATTACCTGAGCAATCTGCAGGGGGGTTGGGTGTGTGTGTGTGTGTGAATGGTTGCTGGTGGCTTGTTTGTATGTGTGGGGGAGGGAGGGCTGCTAAAAGCAGAGAACTTGATTGACCATGGGCCGGTTTCAGAAAGGAGGTTAAGTGAAAACTCTGAGTATGTTAACCCTGAAATGAGGGAGTGCAAGTGATGTTTAAAAAGTTAACTCACTTATTCACACTGCAAAAATGCTTTTCATACTAAGTATTTTTTATCCTATTTCAAGTAAATTAAAAAAAAAAAATCTTAAATCAAAGTGCCAGTGTGGTAATAAAAATAATCTTAATGCAAACGGAAAGTGTTGGAGTGTCTACCCAGGTGAAAAAAAAAGTGCAGTAAAATACACTTTTAGTTTAGTACACTTTTACACTTCCATAATGTCCAGTGCTCTATTTCCATGCACTTATTTTGTACTTAATATACTAAAAGCTCTTCTTTAGTACTTCTTAAGATAATCTTAAGAACATCTAAGTGTACTCAACTGTGCTATTTTGAGACACCATGAATTTGAACTAAAATGTGTTTTTAACATACTATCTCTGTATAGAAAAATGTATTTAGTTACCACTTGTAGTACACTTGAACCCATCTTTCAAACACTTTTAAAAATGGACTTATGATGTATTTCAAATATAAGATTAATATATAATGAATATATACAAAATGTATTTATAATATATTGCCAGGCAGTGCCAGGATTGTGAGTGATTGCTGGAATGTACTCACTCACTTTTTAATATTATTTGTAAATATGTGTACAAATGGTTGGTTTCTTTATTTTATTTTGTACTATTTTTATCAATAGATCTCAGCAACAAAGGAAAAAAAACATGTGTGTTGATTTCTCCCTAAGATGGCAAAGTGAAACACAAGTTTCCTTGAAGTGGCTCAGCATGGCCCCACATTGTTTACATAACAAAAGCAACTGTTCACAGCTGATTAAGGATATTAGCCTAAAGACTTCCAGCCCATCGGCTGTCCTGCGGGTTTTATAGGTAGAAAAGCCAAATGGCTGCTCTCTGGGACTTCTAGTGTTAAACGGGCAAAAGTTTGGCATACATCACCAGAGAGAAGTCTGTCATATCATCATAAGATTGAGGTGATCATAAAAATTGAGGTGAGTTAAAAAAAAACAAACAAACAAACAGATAATTTGTTAAAAATAAGACCAATAACATGCATTAAAAAAACATTCATTTCATGCCGATTTAAAAAAAACAACCTGGTTGTTAACAACACCGCGTTTAGTCACATTCAAATCAAAATGAACAAAAATTGAAATGCATGGGTCTTCATATGAATGAGTTTGTTTCACCACTGAAAGGTCATGGATGGAGACATTTGTAGACCCGAGCAGGTGGGCTCCTTTCATGTGGAAAGATGGGGAGCTTGATAAACTGACATGGTCAGGGTGGGTTGTATGGTTTAATAAAGGACTGTGAGAAGCAGCGAGCCAGGCACTGGCAGCCTTGTGTGACAGGAACAGTGTGTTTAATATGATTCTGGCAGCTACGGAAGATATGCGAGTAAAGGTGTAGTGAGAGAGGATGTCTAGAGGTTAAACATGCTCTGAGCAGTAGGCAGTGGATGAGGAGCGAGTTGCAGGTAGTTGTGAAATATTTTGGGCCTAAATGGGAAATGGGGTAGTTCAACGGTAAAGAAAGAGCCTGACTTGCTTGATTATTCCAACTGGCAATCTTAAACCCACAGCTGAGTCCACCATAGCTTGAACTTTTCATTTGATAATAATTATAATAAAGACTGACTCATCTAACTCTTTTGTTTAACCTCAGACATGCCTGAGATCAATTTAAAAACATTTATGCGGACAAATGGACCTTTTTCCAATCATGCTAATCATTAAATTTAAGATTTATTTACTATAGTCTTTTCCTGAATACACCACCTTGGCCAGGCATTACTCCAAATGTGCGCTTCAGCTTCAATTACTCAAAGCAAACTTACTCATGACACACTTGCACTTAATCATGGGAAAAAGTTTGATCCACTGACACATAAATGTCGAGTTGAGTGGGCACGGTGGGAAATAAATGGCCAGCTGATGTAATGACACAGCTGCTCAGTGGTTTTGTAACAGAGCAGCGCTGAGTTTAGGGGATTGTTGGTAGATAAACTTTGGGAATTGTGGGATACGCTGGAGAGAACAGATGGTTTACCGCGGCCTGCCACTCGGATGCTGGGGCTTAAGTTGTTTTTGGTGCGAATGACTTGAGAACTGGTTTGGTGATACTTGGGGTTTGATTTCTCAACATGAAATGCTTGGCAAGCTTGTAGATTGCAGCCTTTTTTTGGATCCTGTGCAGCCCACTACATTTGCATTCAATGTGCTGAAAAACAAAAACATGCACACAGTACACAAACATAGTACACCAAATCTTTTAATTTAAAAAAAGAAAAGAAAATCCTGATTTGGTCCCTTGAAGGATTTTTTCACTGATTTACAATTTATTATTACAATGCTGGCAAAGGATTCAGCTGCTCAAAGATCTTTGAATGTGACAAGCAGAAAATATACACACATGTAGACACAAGGATGGCTGTATAAAACAGAGGTGTAATGGTTTGAATTTCTCAGTTTGGAACATACTTTGTACTTCACTATTTATGGTTCATTAGGAAATCAACTTAAGGCCTGCTCACACCAGCGACGATAACTATAATGTTACCTCTAAAGTTTGAAAATTCACTCTAACTGAACAGGGAAGTCCACACAACAGCTATAACAATAACGACACAGAGGACTGATATTGTTGGAACCACTTTCAGAATGATTTTTTTCCAGCTAATGAAAAATAAAAGCCAATCAGAATCTGAAATAGCAGCACACTAGTAATAAACAGAATGTTATCATACATTGGCCATAAATAGTTTTCACTGCAGTTATTCAAATAAAATAATTATCTATGTATTAATTTATAAATAAAAAAAAATAGAAGTCACTTTTTATATAATACACATATTTAAAGGTGTCGTAGAACGTCTTTTCAAAAGATGTAATATAAGTCTAAGGTGTCCCCTTAATGTGTCTGTGAAGTTTCAGCTCAAAATACCCCATATATTTTTTTTAATTAATTTTTTTAACTGCCTATTTTGGGGCATCATTAACTATGCACCGATTCAGGTTGCGGCCCCTTTAAATCTCGCGCTCCCTGCCCCCGAGCTCTCGACTATACTACAGTGCATATACAAAGATCACAGCTAATATAACCCTCAAATGGATCTTTACAAGATGTTCGTCATGCATAATGCATGCATGGATCGGAACGTGAGTATAGTATTTATTTGGACGTTTACATTTGATTCTGAATGAGTTTGAGGCTGTGCTCCGTGGCTAACAGGCTAATGCTACACTGTTGGAGAGATTTATAAAGAATGAAGATGTTTATGAATTATACAGACTGCAAGTGTTTAAAAATGAAAATAACGACAGTCTTGTCTCAGTGAATACAGTAAGAAACCATGGTAAGTTTAACCACATTTAACAGTACATTAGCAAAATGCTAATGAAACATTTAGAAAGACAATTTACAAATAACACTAAAAATATCATGATATCATGGATCATGTCAGTTATTATTGCTCCATCTGCCATTTTTCGCTGTTGTTCTTGCTTGCTTACCTAGTCTGATGATTCAGCTGTGCACAGATCCAGACGTTAATACTGGCTGCCCTTGTCTAATGCCTTGAACATGAGCTGGCATATGCAAATATTGGGGGCGTACATATTAATGATCCCAACTGTTACGTAACAGTCGGTGTTATGTTGAGATTCGACTGTTCTTCTGAGGTCTTTTAAACAAATGAGATTTATATAAGGAGGAGGAAGCAATGGAGTTTGAAACTCAATGTAAATCTTTTCCATGTACTGAACTCTTGTTATTCAACTATGCCAAGGTAAATTAAATTTTTGATCCTAGGGCACCTTTAAATGTTTATTAAATTTATGTTCAATAAGGTAGATAAATGTGACAATAAAATAATGTGTAAATTACTTTTCAAATAAATAGGCATACTTAAAACTGTTTAATTATTCATTGTAGTGCTTAAAATGTTTTAATGTAAGCTCATGGATTGGTCCTACCAGTGAACTGCATTTTAAACTTGTCTTCAAATTAATAAAGAAAAGCATTTGATAAACAAAAGCATAAAGAAACAAAATTTGTAAATGCTTTATAAAAAAAAGTTAAATGTACATTAAGTACATTTTAAACACTAATTAAATAATTTAAATATTGTGTTATTTATGTCATTTTCCTGTCAATTAAAAAAAAAAAAAAAAAAAAGGATTTTTTATTTTATTCTATTGTTCACCCAAAATAAAAATAAAAATCAGTAATCATTTACTCACCCTCATGTCATTCCAAACATGTATAACTTATTCTCTTCTGTGGAACATAAAATAAGATATTTTGAAGAACGTTGGTAACTAAACAGTTTTGGTAACCATTGACTTCCATTATGTGGTCAAAAATATCTTCTTTTATGTTCCATAGAAGGAAAAAATGTCTAAACACATGTTTGGAACAACATGAGTATACATGTAAATGACAACATAATTTTCATTTTTTGATGAAGCATCCCTTGAATACATAGCTGTTTTAATTGACAATCCTACTCATCCATAGCCAAGAATATAAATCCACTGAAATTTAATTTCAAACCACTGGTACCTGTGGTGCCTGGTCGCCCCTCAATGTCCAATGTAAAAAATCTGTGTCTTGAATAAAAAAAAAAAAAAAAACATTAGCTGAATTAACCCTACACTTATTTTGTCACAAAAATTTGTTTCCAGGGTCATTTAAAACTGAATGCAATTGAAAGAATGTGGTATTCTTGGAAATAATCAATGAAGCGAAAGCAGCCGTTTAAAACCAACACTGGCATCCAATGCCATTGTCTCATCTACGCTTTCTTGCTTTTCAAAGCCATGCTCTTTTGAAAGAGAGTTTAGCAAAGACTCTCACATTCCAGCAGCTCCACACAGATGGCCGGAGAGGCTGAAAACATGGAAGAATGAAGGAGTGAGAAAATGCCTTTGAACGTGTCACAAAGAGGCGGCCATGAATGACACTCCTTATTATGGTGGAGAATCGCGGTTAACGCTCGCCCACAGCTGCACGTGCTATTGTCCTCCGATGCCTCTCTTTCTCTGCTTCACTCTGGTCGCTAGGCCAAGAGCGCTAATGGAATTTTCTGCTCTCGCCCTGGAGACATGATGTCATCCTCACAAACTGGGCCTTTTTTTTTAAGAAAAATGACTTTTATGTGGCCCAGACCAGACAATGAAGAAGGAAATGGACATTTGGCTAAGGTTTGTGAGAAATTACGATTTCGCTTAACCACCGGTGAGGGCGACCAATAAAATGCATCGTCATTTTGAGAGCACCTAAAAAAGAGAGTTATTAACCGATATGGAGGCAAAGTGTGTGTAGTTTGAGTTGTAAATGTGTCAGACCATTACCAGGCCATTATTCCTTCATTTGAGGGAAATTATGAGGCCAAATTAGAGCAAAATGAGAGCAAGTGAAAGAAAAAAGTGGATTCATACCTTTAGGTACTCCCAGAGTGGAAACTGCACCAGAGAGAATGGAATCTGAAATTAAAAGAAATATTTTTTTATAATATAGGCAAGAACAGGGTTAAAGGTATAATTAACCTTTAATATACATACAATCTGAATGGCTTTCTTTCTTCAGTGTAACACAAAAGGAGAAATGAAGAATACACTAGCTGCACTTTACTGCACAATGAAAGTGAATGAAGATCCAGGCTGTCAAGCTCCAAAATGACAAAAAGCACCATAAAAGTATCATCATCATCATCATCAGTTAACATTTTTCCTTTTGTATTCCACAGAAGAAAGAAAGTCATACAGCTTGGAACGACATGAGGGTAAATAAATTATGAAATAAAATTCATTTTTTGGGGGGTGAACTAATACAACTCTCAAGTCTCTATACAAAGACTGTTGTACAATGATGGATTACACAGTTTTTTTGGGGGAAAAACTAAGGTTCTGACATTAATAAAAAACTGCCTTCAGAACAGCCAAAATAATGCCATTATGATGTTCAAAAAAATAAAATAATAATAAATAAATCTCTAAGTTAGCGCACTCATCTTCTGTAAAAGAAAATGGATGACTTGTGGTAACATGTTAAACCACAAGCATTGGCCATTTATCTCATGTGTCAAACTGTTTTAATACTGATGTCTGTATGTCTGGAAGAGTGAGGCATATGAGATAGAGTGTGTGTGTGTGAAAGACACAGAGAGTGAGACAATAAATAAATGAAGAGTCTGTGGTCAGAGAGAGAAAAAAGATAGAGCACAAAAGAGAGAGAGGTGGCAGAAATCTTCCTCTTCACCCAATCAGGCACAAATGGAACAAAAAGAGAGGAAATCGATGGCACTGCTGAAAAGTGGGCTGACAAAATCCCAAAATCATGTGGCTGGCTGTCATGCACCAGAGAGAGAGAGAGGAAAAATAGAGTCATTCATTTCCAATGAGAGTTGTTGATTTGAGGGAATATGAGCGACAAAAGTGATGCAACAAATGCTTTGTGGTTGCTGGGGTGTTGCCAGGCAGTCGCTAAGGTGGTGTGAGTGGTTGATAAGGTTTAGGTAGGGAATTCTGGGTGGTGTTGGTGTGTTTCTAGGCAGTTGCTAAAGTGTTATAAGTGGTTGTTAGGGGGTTTGCCAAGCATTTTATATGGTGTTTAGAGTGGTTTCTAGGGTGTTGCCAGGCAGTCGCTAAGGTGGTGTGAGTGGTTGATAAGGCTTAGGTAGGGAATTCTGGGTGGTGTTGGTGTGTTTCTAGGCAGTTGCTAAAGTGTTAGAAGTGATTGTTAGGGGGTTTGCCAAGCATTTCCTCCTCCCTCTCATTTCCGTCAATAGAACCAACGTGACTTTCACAGGAGAGGGAGCGGGGGCCGGTGAGAGGACTTTTCACGAGTAAAGATATTACTGCGCCAAGTCAAAGTGCTCCCGAGCACTTGCTATGGTATTCCGCCATACAATATAGTTATCCATTTTACACGCTTAGAAAAGCGCAACGTTTTGTTTTGCGTCACCGTCCTAGGTCGAGTTACACTACTCGAGTAACTTTATTTAAATAGGGAAAACGTGGAGGTGTTTGGTAGCTTCTCTGCTTGGCCCCTATTGAATGAACTGGGCTAAGCTAAGTGCTAACAAAGTTTCGCCGTAAGACAGAGCGATTTAGTGCACGCACTGAGACGAAAGAGGTATGTATCAACTCGTCTTAGTTAAGGGAATAACATAGTTTAATATAAAAAAACGGTGGAGTATCCCTTTAAAAAGGTATTTAGAGTGGTTTCTAGGGTGTTGCCAGGCAGTCGCTAAGGTGGTGTGAGCAGTTGATAAGGTGTAGGTAGGGAATTCTGGGTGGTGTTGGTGTGTTTCTAGGCAGTTGCTAAAGTGTTAGAAGTGATCGTTAGGGGGTTCGCCAAGCATTTAATAAGGTGTTTAGAGTGGTTGCTAGGCAGTTGCTAAGGTATTTTTTAAGGGTTTTTTCAAAACATTTAAAAAGGTGTTTAGAGTGGTTTCTAGGGTGTTGCCAGGCAGTCGCTAAGGTGGTGTGAGCAGTTGATAATGTGTAGGTAGGAAATTCTGGGTGGTGTTGGTGTGTTTCTAGGCAGTTGCTAAAGTGTTAGAAGTGATTCTTAGTTGCCAAGCATTTGCTCAGGTGTTCAGAGTGGTTGCTAGGGCATTGCCAGGCAATCACTAAGGTGGAGTGAGTAGTTCATACTATGATGCTAGGGAATTCTATTGTATTATACTAGATGTAAGGATGAAACTATCATATTAAACATGAAGTCTATGTCAATAAATTTTGTGCATTTATTATTGTAATGATACAAATACAATACACCCCCACTACCACCACACACATTCCTGTTTTAAAACAAACCCACCCACTTTTTAAAACAAAGATACGCCACTGATGATAAATAATAATACTGATGCATACTGATACTGAGCATGCCCCCCTAATTGATAAATGACAAATTCCCTAATTTGGACTTTCTTTTCTCACTAAGACCTTCATACTGAACACACTAAGGTCAGTTTAAGCTCCATACAAAACTCTTTATTGGAAACATCTCATTGGAAAAACAGAGTGTAATCTAATACAATAAAAATGGCTGATTGTGAAAACAAAGCCCTCATTGGCTTTAGCTGGAAAAGCTTCCAAAGTTTTGACAAAAATTAACATAACGAACACAATGAAGCAGCACTGTAAACGCTGCGTGGGCATCATGCACACTGCCAAAATGTTGCATCTCTGATTTCAAAACAAAGAACAGATGCAATGTGACCCGATGTTGGGGAGTGTGAGTGTCTTTGTGTGTTTTTTCCAAAAACTAAAGCAGCCACCTGTCTTTTATTACCAACGTGATAAATTCAGCTTCTCCGTGCTCAGGAAGAGCGGAACGCTTAGAGGAATCTGCAAACAGAAACGAGGCACAGCTGATTTATGCATAAGTTTAACACTTCTGGCAGAGACGGGGCGCCTGAGCAACACAGATGGTCAGATTTATATTGATAAGGCCAAAATGGATGAGAAGAGAGAGTGGATGACGGATATGGAAAGACAGAAGGATGGAAAGCAGGTTTTTGACCAAAGGCCAGAAAGCTTCTTTACAAGAACAAGTCGGTCGACTGGATGACAGCACATTTAACATGTGTGGTCTGACTGCTGACCAGCTGTACCGATATCAGTTTAGGCACATTAGCGTCACACTTTTTCCCTGAAGTGCATTTATAATGTTAGTTAAGGTTTCCAGCATCAAAAACCAAGCCATAACTGCTCAAGGTAGATTGTGTGTTGTGTGGTATTGTCGATTTAGAGATGGTAGACAAACAACAAACACACTGATGTGAATCAAACACTCTCTGCCGTCAGTGTGTAACTGTCAGGTACGTTATCATTGACAGATAGGGCTGGCTGTGTGTTTGTGATGGGTTACCCATGGGAATATTAGTATTCTATAGTGCTCTTCACTGTCAGGCTCCTGGCCGCCAGTGTGATATCTGGGAAAACAGATGTCAAAATGCATTTAAATGAGGCTTGATTGGAAAGTTGGTGCTTTGCATGCTATTTGACAAATGGCTTTAATAGGTCAGAAAGTACTGGATGCATACTAATGAGAGGAGAAAGGGATAGAGATCAATCTGAAATCTGATTCAGTTCGATTGGATTCATTCAAATCACATTAATTTTTAATCTGCCTTGATTAAAATACGATGCAATGTGTTTTACTTCATTTCAATCTAAATTAAATATGCTAATTAAATATTGGACTTTATCTATAATTTACATGAAAGCATGTCTGATAGTGTTGTCTGTCATCTTTTTATGTACTTTTTATGAAGCATTAAAGAAAATGCACAAAAAAAAAAAATCACGAAAACCAAATAAAATATTGTGATAAAATAAATTAAATATTACTAATAATTAATAATAATACACTATATAAATGTCTTTGCATTAAATTAATGTCAAGCCATGTGGCCTTTAAAAAAAGACAGCAGAGGCACAAACAAAAGGAGTTTGTTTGAAAAAAAATAAAATATAAATAAGAAATAACAGTAAAACAAAGTGTTTAGACATTTCAACTACACTAAATGTGTAAATGTATTTGCATAAATGTATTGGAGTATCAAAATAATTGGCATGTAAAAGAAGGACAGAGGTACACAAGAAAACAAAAGCTTTTTTGATAAAATATGTATTAATAAATAATAATAATATTTAATAATAAACTTTTTTATTCCACACTGTAAAAAATGTTTGTGATTTGAACAGTAAAAGACTGTAAAAATGCTACGGTGAAGAACAGTTAAGTGATTTACAGGAAGTTTCCATACTATATACGGTGAATAACTATAATAGATCTAACCGTACATTTAAATGTAATTCTACAGTAAAATATAACAACTCATTGTATAATTTACAGTGAAAAACTGTAAATTGACATTCCCACAATTACCTGCGTGACACTTCACATTTGATGTATTTTTGTTGTAAATTAATGGTAAATTAACATTATATCGGTTAATGAAACATGATTTTTTTACTGTAAATTTAAGTTAAATCTGTAAATTTCGGGTAACCACAGCTGCCAGGTTTTTTTTTACCGTAAATTTAACAGAATTTTTTTTACGGTGACAGTAATGAACCATAATTATAACAACATAAACCTTTAAATTATACTGTTTTGAACTGTAAAATACTAAGTCCGGTCTGATAAAACCTAAAATGTTGCTACCATATTTTTTTTTTTACAGTAAATTTCTGGCAACCACAGCTGCCAGGTTTTTTTTTTTACCATAAATTTAACAGATTTTTTTTTTACGGTGACAGTTATGAACCTTAATTATAACAACATAAACCTTTAAATTATACTGTTTTGAACTGTAAAATACTAAGTCCGGTCTGATAAAACCTAAAATGTTACTACCATATTTTTTTTTTTACAGTAAACTTCTGGCAACCACAGCTGCCAGGTTTTTTTTTTTACCATAAATTTAACAGATTTTTTTTTTTACGGTGACAGTTATGAACCTTAATTATAACAACATAAACCTTTAAATTATACTGTTTTGAACTGTAAAATACTAAGTGCTGTCTGATAAAACCTAAAATGTTGCTACCGTATTTTTTACAGTAAAGTTGTGGCAACCAAAGCTGCTGTTTTTTGTTTGTTTGTTTTTTTACAGTGCATCCATATATGTATATATTTTGTAAGTAACAGCATACTAAGACCGTAATCTAACAGCTTACTAAGAGAAAAATATAAATATTCAATTGAAAAGTGAAGGACAGTGAGATACAGACAGGTAAAATTAATAAGGAAGAGGAAATAGCCATTAAAAAGTTGAAATAGTCATCGTAAAATTAAGCTGTTAAAATGAAAAAAAAATAATAAGTATGGAAGGATCAAAATAAAGAAAGTAAAAACTGAAATTAAAATAATGTCTAATGGAAAGAGTTATATTGGAAAAACATAAGAATGGTTTTAATACTGCAGTTCTGTCTACAATATGAGGGAAGACAGCATCTGTACAGTAATGAAATAAAAAGAAGAATTATTAAAGCACAGTGGAAAGTGGATATTTCTCAACTCTAGAGGGACGACATACTGACCACTCCAGAGACACTCAGCGAAAGAAGAAAAGCGAGTGAGACAGAGTGACAGGAAGTAGATGAGGGCCAGATGGATATGTCATCAGCTGAGCCGTGATTCAGCAGCACTGGGTATGAAAACAGCAGACGGGCTGGAGGAACCCACAGACTAACCCTCATTTATTACTGAGAGCTGTGGAAAGCACTCACTCTTACAGGCCCTTCCTAACACACACACACATACTTACTACTTACTTAATCCTTTTCGTCCCGTGTGAGACATAAGGCCGCGTACACACACACACATACACGCACGCCTAATGCATATTGTAGCAGTGCATACTGAAAGCATCTGTAAGTACAAACAGAAACCTGTGATTTTCTGTGAGTGTACACACAACAAACATTGACGCAGTAACTTAAACATAAGCATATTTATCAAAGCTTTTAATTGATAGCTTGTGATGTGGAACAAACAGGAACAAATTGGAGGTGGAGAGCAGGAGGGGTGAAAACTTATTATGCAAAGCCATCTGCCAAAGTCAAACACGTCGCTAAACCAGTTTACGTTTTTAGTGATTTATGAGCCTCTTCACAGGTGTCTGCGCGCGTGTGTGTGTGTGTGTGTGTGTGTGACACATTTGTGTTTGTTCAGGCATGTTTGCTCACCACTGTCACGATACACTCTGTATGTGTGAATATGTGTTCAACACCTGACAGAAGTGCAGAGCCCCCTCATAAGATCTATTATCTTTACAGTACTTTCGTAATTATGGAAAGGATCCAGAAAAATCACTCTAGCTCTAAAATACACATAAATTTGAAACAGATAACCACTCTCTCAATCACCATTAGAGCACATACATAAATAAAAACATATAGATTAGGTAAAATGAGTCTATAATTTACTACACTGTTCCCCATTACAAATTATATGATATAAATAAATAAAAACATAAAATAGCTAATATATTTAAAAAAAATCATATTAATACATTTGAAAGTCACTCATTCAAAGAAAGAAAACACGTCGAAAGTCTACTGTTGCAATAGTAACGAACACAACTTTCATGTGCATCTGATTGACAGATAAACTGCACGCTCTTATTATTTTAGTGTTGTTAATTTAACAGTTTGCTTTATATATTCAGTTTAACATCATGTTAAAAAGGGTAAACTTCATTCATTTTAACAGTGCATGTGCATTTTAAACACTTGCGTTATGTTTTTGCTCCATCTATGCAATAAATGGATGTCTGGCTTTTCTAGCGCATTTCCTTTAAAGTTTCCTATTATGCTCTTTCAAAAATTACCTTTCATGCAGGGTGTAATATAGCTGTTTGTAAATGTAAAACGTCAGTAAAGTTTCAAAGATCAAAGTGCACGACAAATATATATGTCTCCTTAAAGAAAGAATCGATTCTGAACTGCCGAAAGGAGTCGTCAGTAATTCCAGTCTTACTTCCTGTTACATACCTACATAACAATGTAACAAATTTGCATAATGCCCACTAACAACATCTACTTTGATCCACTCTCAAACACTGTAGCTCTAGCTGAGACATGGAAGAGTTTGGTTCATGTTGTCGACATGTCGAGAAGCCAATGTTTTCAGCATTGTGAATCCACTTTGCATGCACTTCAAAAGGATGAGGAACAGGGCTGGAATTGATACTGGGAAAAATTACGCCGTCATTACTTCTTGTTTCACTGTGTATGCTGGGGAAGCCTCTGGAGCTGGAATTCAGATATGGTAATAAGCGTTTTGTTTCCAACTTCCATTGTAAGCGGTAGACCAATCACAACAGACTGGGCCGTCTGTCCAATCGGAGCAGCGTTGGCTTGCGGAAAAGAAGAGTTTAGAGTGACTGAATCTTTGAACAAACAGTTTTCAGACTCTTTGAGAAATGAGGTGATGCTACAATGTGCAGAAATTATGAGAAAATTAAAGGGATAGTTCATCCAAAAATAAAAACTCTGCCATGATTTACTCACCCTCAAGTAGTTCCAAACCTGTATGAATTTCTTTGTTCTGCTGAGCACAAAGGAAGATATTTGGAAGAACGTTTGTAACCAAACAGGTCTCGCCCCCCATTTTACTACCATAAAAGAAAAAATAAATACTATGGTAGTCAAAGGGGGGCGGGATCTGCTTGGTTACTGACATTCTTCTTTTATGTTCAACAGGCTTTTTTTCTTTTTTTTTTACTTTTGATGCATGTAAATCTATTGTAGGAGACCTCCAAAGCAAAATTAGGAATCTTTAAAATACCATATTATGGGCACTTTAACTTCTCGGGTATTAATGTCAATAGCAAGACCTATTTAAGGTGCGGCCAAGCCTTATAAGCCGTATATCAATAATTAGGAGGGTTGCGAGGAGAACGAGATCTGAGCCAATGTGGTCTTGAAGAAGAGATTATTAATATTTTCCTAGTTAAATAAAGGTAAATATATACAAATAAAAATAAAAACCACAAGACATATGGACAACATGTCTTGTTTTTCAGTGTCCCTGTTAATTGGTACCTGTAGTTATTGTAGTAAAATATATATATTATGCATTATTACACGCAACTACCCCTAAACCAATCCCTAACTCTACAAAGTAGTTAGCTAATTATCATTATTCAGTACTTAAATGTATAATTACACCTTAACACATACACTTAATAAAGGGTAACCTATCAAAATAATAACTAAGGACAATTCAGTAGTTGCTGGACAATTCTACGCCCTTGACATTAGAGGCTTCTTTCAAAAAAATGTTAAAGAATCTTACAAATTCCCCAAACATTTGGAGTACTTTAAATAAAATTTTAAAAATTAATATTTTAATTCAATTTATACAATAAATGTGGTCTTGGACCACATAATATAAAAACTGCATAATTTTAAAAACCTAGTTTGCACCCCTAATTCAATTGGGGACATTACACAACTTTTTCTCAGAGGCTGATATTAATGGAGCAGGATCAGTATCACTGATCTTTTGTGAGGCTTGAAAATGTGATTTAAACCCCAGTGCTATAAAAACTCCTCTGGGAACCAGTTTAGAAAATAAATAAACACATAAATAATGGAAAAATCAATGCGCTGAAAGCAAGCCAGTGGGATGCCCCAAACACTTTATCAGAGGAGAGAGAGTGAGCGAGAAGCTGTGTTATGTTTCACACATCCCTATGGTCATATAATCTTGGCTGAGAAGAGAGAGGCCTGTTCCCTCATACAGAAAACACACACGTAACTCCAACGACTAAAACACGCTCTTCATAGTAAATTCAAAGTCAAATCTGTTAAGAGAGGTATATATTAACATTTTTTGAATGTAAATCTAAGCTGTATGGCGCTGTATTTCCACATTTCTGGCTCATAAGTATGGAGAAAGCATTAATCAGCTCAGCAGTGCTAAAGAGTTCAATACTCTTTTGTGTTTGGATATGTGAATCCACTTGCTGTGGAATTCTGACAGGCTGAATGCTTCACATGAACACTTTCTCTGACTGTGCATGGACAAGCCTAGAGCGCTAGAATGCTCCGATCGGCCAATCAGAAGGTGTGGAATGATGCAGCCAGCCAATAAGATTTCAGGAGCTCCCTGGTTTCCATCAGCACCAGAGACAAGCAAGTTAAAGTTTTGGGTAATAATATTCTAAACAAATTAAGACTTGTTCAAGGCTGGAGGGGGGAAGAAGGAGAAAAAAAATGAAGAGGCGAGGGAGGGGTTATGTGGTTAAGGACTGTTTGGAATCAGTGAGCTGGCAAATATTCAAGAGTGCAATTCCATAGACATGAGCAAAAACGCTTCCCAGAACCGTCACATAATATTTACATTGTGGGGGGATTTTCTGGCCGGAGTTGCATTGTGCCGTCGCAGCAAGTGTGCCAGGCTGATGCAACAAGTGAACAAAAGAACAGTGAAAACATAGACCGCACCCCTATCAACAAGCTACCGGGTCTACGGCCGAACCGCTTGTTTCCTTTGTTCGCTTTCAAACAGGTGAATGCCCTGAAAACAAAATAGGAAATTCAAGTCCAACAGTGACCACAGTAAGCTACAGGTGCCTGCGTGAAAACTTGTCCGACTGGCATGGAGGCCCTCTCACGCGAGACACCAAAGTGTGGAGCGGGGCCTCACACGCAGGGCATGATGTCAGAGGAAATCTTTAAGTGAGTCAATTTATAATCTGTGTGCATGTGACATTGGATGCCCCCTGGCCGGTCCAATTAGGTGCTGACAGCAGCGGCGAGATGGATAGCGGTCCTTGGGGGGAACACGGAAAGTCTGAGCAAGACAGAGGAAGAATGAAAGAAAATAAAAGATGGGCCGGAAAAAAGAGAGAGATACAGAAGGTTTTCAAATTTAGAGCTTTCCTATTGGTTACTAAAAGTTTTCACTGGGGTCCAACGACTACTTCATTTTGCTTTCTAAAGATCAGAAGTCCAAAGATAATTTTGATTGCTTTATTCTATTCACAGCATTTTTTAAAGTTTTGTGAAACATGAAATATTGTCCATATAACATTCTAACAATTTGCTTTAGTGTAAATAATATAATTAGCACTGTTAAACGATTTATCGCGATTAATCACATCAAAATAAAAGTTTGTGTTTATATAATATATGTGAAGTACTGTGTAGGCATTATGTATTAAGTATATATAAATACACACACGTGCATGTATATATTTAACAAAAATACATTTATATATAAAATATTTATTATATTTAGATATAATATAAATGATATATATATATATATATATATATATATATATATATATATATATATATATATATATATACACACACACACACGTATACATATAAATATTTTTTAATCACGATTAATCGTTTGACAACGCTAAATTAATGTAATGTAAAGTAATGTAACGTAATATAATATATTAGTCTTCAGGCAACAAAATTTGCCATGTGAACCAGACTTGAGAGAGCTTAAGAGGTGCATTCGTACTTGTTGAATCACACCGACATTACCTAACTAGCATAAATACTGGGTATAAACTCAGCGACCTCAGTCTGATAAAGATGTTTGGAACCTTATCTGGAAGACACTGTGCAGAAGGTGAGTGTGAAACACTTCTCCAGTTTTGGTAAAAGTGTTCTTGTTCTACAAAGCCTTCTTCATATCTGGAGAAAGGAGACAGCCGAAGACTTGAAGCATATTTGATATTGGGCTAATAATAATTACTGCAAGATAAAAAACAGATCAACAACTTGCCATCATGCAGAATGATAACGGTAATGGAAAACTATACAAAGCAAAACTTTCTCCTGAAAGAATAAAAGCACACTAGCGAACTGTTTTTACTACATGAGGCATTGCATAAAAAATACATTCAATGAGGGTGACTTTACAAAAGCAATGGTAGCAATGTTTTTTGATTATAATTGGTGGTTGTTATGGAGTTGCTAAGGTGGTTGTTAACATGTCGTGTTAACTAGTTGGTTGATTACTGGCCCAAGTCCTTCAATGTAAGTTTATCCCCCGGTTTTAGAGACAAGGCTTAAAGGGTTGGTTCATCCAAAAATGAAAATTCTGTCATTAATTACTCACCCTCATGTCGTTCCACACCCGTAAGACCTTCGTTCAACTTCAGAACACAAATTAAGATATTTTTGATAAAATCTGATGGCTCAGTGAAGCCTCCATTGCCAGCAAGTTAATTTACACTTTCAAACCCCAGAAAGGTACTATAAACATATTTAAAACAGTTCATGTGACTACAATGGTTCACCCTTAATATTATGAAGCGACGAGAATACTTTTTGTGCGCCAAAAAACAAAATAACGACTTTATTCAATAATATCTAGTGATGGGCGATTTCAAGACACTGCTTCATGAAGCTTCGAAGCTTTACAAATCTTTTGTTCGGAGCGTGTATCAAACTGCCAAAGTCACGCCCCCCAGTGGTGAACCAGTGAAATTTCGAAACACTTATGATGTAACGAAGCCTCGTTTACTGAAATCACATGACTTTGGCAGTTGGATACACGCTCCAAACCACTGATTCGAAACAAAAGATTTGTAAAGCTTCGAAGCTTCATGAAGCAGTGTTCTGAAATCGCCCATCACTAGATATTATTGAATAAAGTCGTTATTTTGGTTTTTTTTGGCGCACAAAAAGTATTCTCGTTGCTTCATAACATTAAGGTTGAACCACTGTAGTCAAGTATCCAAGCATGAGCAAAACAACCAAATCATAGACAATGCAAACAGAAGATGTCAAAGGCTTCAAGAAAGACTTTTCCTCCACTTTGAGGGTTAAATAAGTGCAGTATTTGACATGAAGCAGTGACATCATCCTCTCACCCCCAAACCTGACGGCTCCCTACAGATGTTTCCAGCCGTGGGCTGCTGTTATGTGAGCTTAACTAAACATTACAGTCAGTCTTCAGCTTTCAGCAGTCAGTGCTTCAGCAGGTGCGTCCTCCCAACCCAGCAAACATCTACGCAGCCCTTTTACATTGCACAGATATCGGTTTTTGCTTTTTTATCTGATATTAGTTATGGCTGCGGTTAGAAATTGTGATGAATCATACACTTATAAAAAACTATTTCTACCTAGCAAACTAATCACAGCCGCATTTATGGCCTTCCCAGCATGCAGTTTAAAATGACATCACTATGATTTCATTCAATTAAGTCCAATACTATCCCTCAGGAGAGCAATAGTGTAGTAGAATTGGCCATGATTACTTGTTCGCTAATAGACGACATTGTGTGTTCCGTGATTTATATTATGTGCTAAAACAATGGGAGTTCATTCATATTGTCCTGCCAGATAAAATCTGGCATGAGATATGTGTTACTTCAACATCTGTTGACCTTAAATTTGGACACAGGAAATGCTGAAACTGAAGTCAATGCTGATAGTTGGGTCAAACATGTGGAAGATAATCAGCGAGCTATTTAATGTTTCACATCTGAGACATGATAATTGGTTAAAACCTCAAATGCAACAACCAAACCTGGAATAATTATCGATCGGAACAAGCTCCCGGTCTGAACCTCTCTCAAGCTGTAATAATAACATTAACTGTCCCGCAAAGCCGTTCACCTTCAACCTCCCATTATCATGCAGCTCGGTGCTCAGACTCCATTTTTCTCCAGAGACGACTAGGGTTAAGTACACAACTCCAGGACACATAAGCATCGCTGCCCCTGAGATAAACTACTGAGAGCGGGGGAGAGCCAGAAAAGAAAAAGATGTCTTCAGAATTAAAAGCAGAGAGTGTTTTGAAAATAACATTGAGGGAGAAATAAGATGAAAACGCGTTTGGAGCAGGACGGAGGGAGAGATGGCGCAAAGGAAATAAATCACAGCATGAGACAGCGAAACTCACCCTACAATTAGAGGTTAACCTCACACTTGTTTTACAAGGGCACCAGTCTTTCATGAAAAGGGCAATGCATATCACCCTCAAGGAGGGATGACTTACTCCCTTCCCTTATTGCCTTCTGATGCAAGTTTTATTAGATTATCTTTATATTAGGTTTTTTTTTTTACATGAAGCGGTTTCATTTAGTGTTGTTTTTTAATGTAATCACACATTGCACGGAGGATCAAAGTATTTTAAAAGAAAAAAAAAAAATAAACTGTTCGGGTGAGTGTGAACGTTTTAGTTCGTTTTTGCTCAGAGGCATATTCAAGCTCAGGTCACAGGTCTGTAGGCCAGCAGAGGGACAAGACCCCTCCCTACCCCCATCCCAGCCCTTCTTTCTCTCTGGGTCCACAGCCAGACCGGCGGCCCTTATTGAAACCATATGTGAGGGGCTGAGATGGTTTTCTGCTCGGATTGAGGCAAACATGCAGAAAATTGTGGGAAGCAAACATAACCCCAAGACCTAGCGAAATACACTAATTAAAACAACTTCACCAGCAATCAGAACGTGCACACAAATCCACAGCGACAAAATCTGACTAAGTTACTGTTAAAATGAATAAATACAATAAAAACTTGCTTCTCTGAACTTCAAAGGTCCCCCAGGAAAAAAAAGTTGTATTTGACTTAATTCAAACTAGTGCTGTGCAGATACAATCATTTACATACAGTATCAGGGGTTTCAAATTGGGGTCCAGGGATCCTCAAGGGGGACATAAAGGGGTCATCAGAACCTTTGAGAGAAAAAAATAGTGAAAAAAAAAAAAAAAAAAAAAAGCACTATTGTGAAAATATTATTTCAATTTAAATAGCTGTTTGTAATTTAATCTATTTTAAAATGCAATTTATTCCTGGCAAAATTAAATTTTCAGCAGCCATTCCAGTCTTTAGTGTCACATCATCCTTCAGTAACCATATGCTGATTTGGTGCTCAAGACATATTTCTTCTTAATATAAATGTTGAAAACAGTTTTGCCGCCTAATATTTTTGTATAAATCGTTTTGAGGAACGTTCAAAAGAACAGCATTTATTTGAAACAGAAATCAATGACTTTACTGTCAATTTTGATCAAGTTATTGCATCCTTGCTGAATAAGAATATTAACTTCAGTCATATATACATTGTGGAATTGTAAAATGAATTGTAAATATGTATTGTATATATGAATTGATTTAAAAAGGTTTCTCTTTAGGGTTATATTAACAGGTCACAATGAAATACAATGTCAACTTTAAAAAGTATTAGCCAGATAATAATTATCAAATTATTTAGGCTATTATTTAGGCAATTATTAAATTTAAAGAGGTATTGTCTTTATAATATTATGATAACAAAATTTTCCTTGCTCAGCATATACGAGTCTTTACAAACAAAATTATTTATGCATTTCAAAACGCGGTTACACTTTATTTTACAGTGTCGTAGTTACATTGTAATTACTCAAATAAGTACTGGGTACTATTAAATAACTACATATACTTACTATAGAGTTACAGTTAGGGTTTGGTTTAGGGTTAGTTACTTGTAATTATGTATAATTTACTGTTATTGCTATAGTAAGTAACTACAGCACTGTAAAATAAAGTTTTATCCAAAACGCATCCCTAAGATTCATTGTTGTGCATTTTCTGCCATTTCAAATGCAATCCTATCAACTTGTATCATATCATGAGGCTGTGAGTGATACTTGAACTTACTTTAAACACACTCAAAATCAGTGAGCAGATGACTGTATCCATGTGATATATATAAAAAAGTTGAGTTGAAACATTGAGTGATTATTTCTGACTGAAGCATCACAGCTGTCTAACTCATGAAATCCACATGCACATGGATGTTTGAAATCTTGCTGAGTATCAGGTGGAAAGTCATCTGAGTAAAGCAGTCTAAATATCTATTGACAAAACTATTATGTGCTCGAGCTGATCGGTATGATGCTGGGCAGAAATATCAACATTTCAATCCGTTCTGAGGGTCCCATTCCAGAAAGCTAGCCGAGAGGAGCTAGTCTTGTGATTACTACGCTATCAGTAAGAGTAACATGCACTGCAGTGGATTGTGGGTAAAAGGATAAATTAACAGGAGTGCTAGACAGGAGTCCCAGCATGTGATATGAATTAAAAGGATGACAGATTGAAGTCTAGCAGGAATGGGAGTCTGAACTGCACACCAACAACATGAACTATACATTAATCTCTGTATATTCTGCCGCTACCTGAAGTGTTCATGAGTGTGTGCGTGTGAACCAGGACTCTTCTACACATGGAAAGGTCTGTATTCAATTCAAATACTCAGGAAAACCCAGATAAATGAAGTGTCCTGTTCAGCGTTATCAAATAAGAGGATTCCTCTAATGCTGATCAACAGCCTTGTGAGAGGACCTGCCAAAAACAGTCCCTCGGAGAGAGGAAAGAGTGGACAAGACTCATACAGAGTCTACTCATCACACACACACATACACACAAAACCTTCACTACACCTTGGCCCAAACATCTCTACACTACATCAGCACCATCTGCAAACCAGACAGAATTCTCCTTGGGTCATTTTGTTTAAGCTGCAAATAGTCTCACGTAGCCAGACTTCTGACTGTCGACATTAAGTCTGGTCCACACTGAGCCGCCCACTTAGAGAAGATGTTTCTGTCTGACTAACATGTAAAATTATGTTTAAGTGCATAAAATTAGCCACTAGTTAGAGAACAAAACATACTTACAACAACATTTAAAGGTGTGCTCAAGAATATGTATTTTTCTTGCTACTAAAATTCAATATAAGATTCAATGCCACAAACCTTGTAAACTTCATGACTAGCTCTTTAGAAAGCCAGCCAATCATATAAAGCCAACCAATCAGACTTGAGCTTGCCATTTTTGAGCTTGTACCACTGGATGTTGAACTGTAATTTTAATTGGAATAACAGAAGTGGAATTTACTGAATTGAAATTGAAAAAGGAAAAAAAAAAACAACAACAACAAAAACAAAAAAACAAAGTAACAAAACAGGAATTACATTAATCTAACAAAGTACCAAGCATTTACCAAACAAAATATAATTAATTATATCATTAATTTTATAATTATTATAGCATAAATTTATTTTGCTTGCTTAATTAACTCTTTTCCCGCCACTGTTTTTTAAAAAGTTGCCAGCCACCGCCAGTGTTTTTGATCATTTTCAAAAACATTTGAATATTTTGTTGAATGAATATCTAAACATGCAATATATCAAACAAACAAACAGACCCTCTGCTTTTAAACTTGGAAAAAAAATAATAATAAAATCTACTAGTTTCATGCATTCTTTTTTTATCAACACTTGAATATGGATAAGTTTCATAAAAAAAGGCAACATGTTGGGCAAAAAGCTGAGAAAATCATGTTTTTGTTTGTCAAACAGTAACACGTCCTCCACATTGTTTTCAGTTAACAATATAAAAATAAGTATTGACCATTCAAATAGATTTACTCATTATATATATATATATATATATATATATATATATATATATATATATATATATATATATATATATATATATATATATATATATTTGGGGTAAATCTGAACATTATTATATAAAAAAAAAAAATATGGTGTTAAAAATTATATGCTTAAACTTAATTGCAGCATTTCAAACACTTTACTAATACAGTGTTTGAATTACATTATAATTTAAGTTATTAACATTATTAAAGGTACGCTATGTAACTTCCGGCCCTCTAGCAGTTAAAAAACAAAACTGCATGCATTTTGCAGAAGAACATAGTTATGGTTGTGCTTCGGCTCTGCATGACGCAGTGGATGAATATGACCTTTCACAATAGATGATGCTTTATAATGAACTCTGTTAGAGAGCTTCATAATGTATGGGAATTTATCTGTTCAATAAAATACCTTACTCACTTGTTGAGTAATAAAACAGCCATCTCCGCGTTGCTTTTACAACATTTTAAATCCCTCAGTTCTCGCCATGTCCGAAAAGCCCAGTCAATGTTGATTCTTGTTTTATTACAAGCTCTGTCGCATTCTCTTTTTGCCAGCAGACTCTCCTCTATTCTGCATTTGTTTAAAATGGATAATTCACCAGAGATTCAAGATTTAGCGTGCTCCATGTCAACCTTTCTTGCTCGTTGTGACAGCTAACTTATGCCACTCCCACACCATACACGAGTCAAAGGAAGTTACACAGTGTACCTTTAATATCACATAATATTTCTGGAATTACTGTTTTCTGGATAATATTAATGGGTAAATCTATTTGTGTTTTTTTTTGTTTTAATTCAACTTCCTGTAATTTCAACTCAAATTCTAATTCCAAATCCTGTTTGCTACCTCGGTTCAAATTGTGTAAATGAGTTTAATTGAAAAGACATTTTCAATTCAATTGTGAATGGTGCTGAACCTGGCAGCTGTCATTAAGTCAGCTGAATGAGTGAGAGTGTCATCAGTGGTGTAGATATGGAACATGAGGCTCATTGCCGCAGTGGGAGCTGGATTAGCAGTTTAGTTTGAGGTTTGGAGAGAGCTGAAACTTTTTTCTCACCAACAGCCTCGGCAACAGCTGGTCTGCTGCGTCACGGTTGACATGCAACCCTCCATGCCAGCACCAGCCCTCGTTAATACTCAGCCAGTATGGGAACAGCACTTTTATCCTGACACCACACCACATTCTTCAAAACTCTCACATTTCAGCTGGAGGCATGATGTGCTCAGGTGGAGGATAGAAACGAAGCCTTCGTGCCTTCACACGTGTGCTATAAATCATTCACTCATAGAGTATGTGCCACAGGTAAAATAAACAGAAACTCTGCCAGCCAGCCAACTAGCTGAGAGACAATAAATACAAACCAGTATGGATCAACGCTAACACATACATACATAATGTGCTCACACACGCACATCCACACACATCATTGTGAAATATGCTGAGGAATGTGCATGGCAAGCATGTTTAATGTCTGCTAATCAGATCAAATAAAGACAATAGAAAGGATCACAGAGTAATGAGGCAGGGCTAACAAACTGGATGGCTGAGCTCTGCAAATATCTGATTGAAGTTATATTAAATCCAGGCCTGATGAATAAAGTTTAACCCTCAGAGACCCACTGCAGCATAGCTAAAGTTGCCTAAAGCAATTAATTAGCTTTTTTTCACCAAATTAAGCAGCAGCAATAACCATTTTGGCAAGAAAATATATATATTTTTAATGTTTTCGAAAGTCTTTCTGCTCACCAAGGCTATATTTATTAAAATAATAATAATTCAGTTAAAATAGTAATATTGTAAAATATTATTAGAATATAAAATAATGGTTTTCTATTTTAATATATATCAGTGTCACATGATCCTTCAGAAATCATTCTAATATGCTTATTTGGTGCTTTAGAAACATTTCTTATTATAAAATTTGAAAATGGTTATGCTGCTGTAATATTTGTGGAAACTGATCACTTTTTGAAGGTGCCATTGAATTGAATTGAAAATTGAATTTACCTTGGCATAGTTGAATAACAAGAGTTCAGTACATGGAAATGACATACAGTGAGTCTCAAACACCATTGTTTCCTCCTTCTTATATAAATCTCATTTGTTTAAAAGACCTCAGAAGAACAGGCGAATCTCAACATAACACTGACTGTTACGTAACAGTCGGGATCATTAATATGTACGCCCCCAATATTTGCATATGCCAGCTCATGTTCAAGGCATTAGATAAGGGCAGCCAGCATTAACGTCTGGATCTGTGCACAGCTGAATCATCAGACTAGGTAAGCAAGCAAGGACAATAGCGAAAAATGGCAGATGGAGCAATAATAACTGACATGATCCATGATTACATGATATTTTTAGTGATATTTGTGAATTGTCTTTCTAAATGTTTTGTTAGCATGTTGCTAATGTACTGTTAAATGTGGTTAAAGTTACCATCGTTTATTACTGTATTCAGAGACAAGAGAGCCGTCGCTATTTTCATTTTTAAACACTTGCATTCTTTATAAATCTCTCAAACAGTCTATAATGTTAGCTTTAGCCACGGAGCACAGCTTCAAACTCATTCAGAATCAAATGTAAACATCCAAATAAACACCATACTTATGCGATTAGACATGCTGCATGACGAACACTTTGTAAAGATCCATTTTGAGGGTTATATTAGCTGTGTGAACTTTGTTTATGCTGTTTAAGGCAAGCGCAAGCTTCATGGGCAGGGAGCGTGAGCATTTAAAGGGGCCACAGCCTAAATCGGCTCATATTTAATGATGCCCCAAAGGCAGTTAAAAAAAAAATATTAAAAAAAAATCTATGGGGTATTTTGAGCTGAAACTTTACAGACACATTCAGAGGACACCTTAGACTTATATTACATCTTTTAAAAAGACGTTCTACGGCACCTTGAGGAATTTTTGATGAACAGAAAGTTCAAAAGAACAAAAACAAATCATCTTACTGACCCTAAACTCTTGAAGAGTAGTGTATTCATAATTTCAATCTTCCATTTTTAGTAATAGAAATAATATTTATATAATGTTATATTGAATATTGATTGATTTGATCTCAATTTTGACCAAATGTATAGTTAATGATTTCTGACTTTTTAGTCTTTAATTTATTTATTTATTTATTTATTTTTTAAGTTGAGTCAACAGTCATTCATAAATTATCGTCAAATTACAAATGAGTTTCAACAGAACTTGACCTTTAGGCAGTGTAATAGGGCTGTTCTGACATTAACATACCCAAAATGTCAAAAATATTTAAAAGCCTCTTCGTGACCTGCAATATTATTGCTGGATTTCTGAGGGTTGAATAATTTACAGCCCCTGTTTAAAGGGACTTTGTTGAAAGGGTCAAAATAACATTCTCATTCTCAGTTTATAAAGAATTGGAAATGACATTTAATAGTTAAATGGAGAGAACAAAGTACTGTGAAAAATTGACAGGAAATTGATTGAAGAATAAATCCACCGAACAAGAATAAAGAAACCGCACACCCCTGCCTCTTATCCTCTCTTTGCTTGCGTTATAAAGTAGAGAGAAGCGAATCCACAACGAACTGCAGGTCAAACATACACACGTCCACCTGTTAGCTACACAGTCCACTGTGACCAATGAACAACAGCAACATAAACACAGGGATAAGTCAGACAAATTGATCTCGGGCAGGTCTAAGACCTCTGGGGCTCTTTGGCTTCAGTGTCAACTAGAGATCAGAAGAAGGCGGAGCGAGAATGAGAGGACAGAAACTGAGAAGAATTTGATTTAATTTGATAAGAAATGTGTTTAGCATTCTGTCAAACACTGACACAATGCAATAAAAAAGAATGAAGGTAAACACTCTGACAAGCATAAAAATATTCAGGAAAATGCATTTACTGTAACTAAACAGTTTCACTTCAGCTAGTATTCTTCCAGAATCCTGTTATCTTCACTCTAAGCCATTGGTTCTTAATCAGGGGGTTCGGCAAACTTCAAACAATGGAACCAAAGGAAGATTTCAAATGAATTATATTTATTCATATTAAAATGCAAAAACACAAATTAATTAAGATTAAAATAATAAAATTTAAAAAATGTAAACTGAATATTTCTTTGTTTTAGAATACATTTACACAAGTTATTTCTTTTTTTGCATACAGTCAACAGCATTGTCAAAACAATCCCCGTTCACACAGACTGGCAAAATGACTAAAAATGCTGTATTATGCATGCCAGGCCAGTAGATGTCACTTTGTAGAGAAACACTACACGTCTAAACTGAACACAGAATACGCATGAGCATGACATCACCGTTTTCCTAAACTCGCATTTTTGTATTTAACACAGAGTTTTCAAAAACTTGCACTTTAAAACCCGTTTTCAAAAGTTAGCACTTTCAGGCCCCAAAATGCCGTTGTGTAAATGAATGGCCAAGATGTTTAAAGTTTTACATTTTTAGTTGAAAACCTTAAACCTTACCCTACCCTAATTTCAATATAAAGCACCAACTTTATGGTCTTATAAAATGGCAAAAACAAGGTTTGAAATTACATGAGGTTGAGTAAATGGTAAAAGAATTTTCTTTTTTCTCCCATTTAAAGGTGCAGTAAGCGATTTTTGAGATACACTGTTGAAAGTGGATCGGGACTGAGCACTACAACACACTTGTAGCCAATCAGCAATAGGCTACAAGTGTGATGGAGGAGGAGTTAACTAGTCTTTAACTAGTTTAAAGACAGATGAAACAGCATTCACATTCTCATCAGCACTGACGATCATTGCTGCAGGAGAAAAAGGGGAAGCATTGAGCCACGACTGATCCAGTTAGAATGCTTTTCAATCTACAAATCACCAACATTTACCATGGTTTTACTATGGTAACACTAACAGCATGATGGTATTGTGAAGAAAATATTTTTGTTATTATTAAGCTACAGCATTTGTGCATTTGTATTTATGCTAAATGTATTTAGACTACTGTTTTTCATAACAAATATATAGAAACCACATTTAACCATGGTAGTGATGTGCCATATGCATGGTTTTACCTATGGTTATCACAATCTAAATATATAATACTATGGATGATTAACTGTTCTTTTAAACTTTTAACCACAATAACTTTTTTGGCTATTTTTTATCGCCTAGCCCTACTTAAGATCAGTGACTGAATCTGAGCACATGCTGAGGGAAAAACAGTTTTTGACATCTCGGCAACAACTAATGCAGAAGCGCGGCTCAAGGCGTAGGTGTTTCATAACTACATTCTTACAAGATTGCCAGTTCTCCTCTCCTCCCCTTCCCTCCGCTCTCACATCTGTGCTGATGTACAATGAGTACGGTCAGATGGTAATCAACAGTACTGTGAGCTGTATCTCCAACAGCACTCTTCTTCTGTCTGTCTGTCTGCCTCTCTCATTCTCACGCTCTCTCTCGGGCGAGTGTCACAGACCATGAGAAAGTGCTATGATCGGATCCCTCCGTCAACATGACAGAAACATTTCTAACAAATTCCATATTATTCATTTTTAATACCACTGTTTCACTGCAGCAAATAGGCCAAGATATATAAGGATAGGTTACAAAAGTGTTAGCCAGAGAAAATGGTTTTATCTTCTATTCAGCTTTTATAAAGTTGATTAAAGTTGTACTCTTTGATGTTCCTAGTAATCTGAGTGCTGTGGTCTTTTTTCAGCTTTCATGCAGATGGTTATCAGATTTGCCCAAATCCTGTTATGCCCTCTAGTGGATGAAACCATGATACACTCTATAAACTAATATTAAATTGCCAAACTTATGACTTATGTTATTTTTTTTTTTACTGAAAATCCTCTACTGTTAACAAAGTGTAACTGGATAACTTCAGAACTGGTTCTTGTGCTTGAATGTTCTTGAGTGTTTTTCTCATAAACACTCAAGAACTTACCAAAGCTACAGAGAGCTGTATTCGGTCAGATATTAATGATTTTTATTTTGGCTTGTTCACCACACAAAGCTATTGAATGGCTTCAGAAGACTTATAGTAAATGAGTCTTATGAACCAATTTTACAATATTTTTATGACAGCCACAGTCCTTATAATATTGAAAACAGTGGCCAACAGCTGGGAAGTTTGTGTTCACAGAAGAAAGTAAATCATATGTTTTTGGAACAACATGATGGTGGGTAAATAATTTCCATTTTTGGTAGGCTCAAGTTGAGGAAACTACAAATTTTAAGGATAATGGCTAAAATATACTACCACTCAAAAGTTTTCTGTCAATAAGATTAAATTAATACTTTTGTTCAGCAAGGAAGCATTAAAATGATCAAAAGTGAAAGTAAGGACATTTACAAATATATATATATATTTTAGAATGATTTCTGATGGATATTGTGGCTGAAGACTGTAGTAATGGCTGCTGAAAATTGATAATGCAATTTATTTCTGTCTTTGCAAAGTTGAATTCTAAAATATACTCAAATAGAAAACATTTCTTTTAAATTGTAGTAATATTTTACAATATTACAATTTTTACTGTATTTTTGATCAAATAAATGCACACTTGGTGAACATAAGAGACTTCAATTTTGATAAAACTTACCTCTTACTGACCCT